>NC_081439.1:48362325-48665658 GCF_949786415.1 Peromyscus eremicus
TGCCCCAGTTGAGAACCAATGCTCTAGTCTGACAGTGACTCCCCTCACCTTTCCATTATTTTCCCCACCTTATTGATTAGGAGCTCTAATATCACAAAGCTATTGCTGTCTCCTTTCCCCTTTGATACTGGAGTGTGGGAAATTTGGGTTTCTCTACCTCTCCCATTAGAATACAGGCCTATTAGAAACAGGGTCTACCTCCAGCATTAGAATGCAGGCCTATTTGAAACAGGGTCTACCTCCAGCATTAGAATATAGGCCTATAAGAAGCAGGGTCTGGATCTTCTACTTTGTTGGAAGGGTAATATTCCACTTCTTTACAGTATGAGTGATCAAAATTCCTCATAAGTTTCCATATTAGGGCTTCTTTTTCTTTCTTTTTTGGGGGGAGAGGTCTACTTTTGTGGTTCTAACTAGTTAACATTTATCAGCAAAATACACCACATTGTATAATATTTAGTACTAAGTGTAGGAGTGATATTTAGTCAAAACTCTGCCCAGGATCATTATATAGTCAAAATTTACGAAAGATATATATGTATGCATATGTGTGTGTGTGTGTGTGTGTGTGTGTGTGTGTGTGTGTGTGTATGCGCGCGTGTCTGTGTCTATTATTCATCCTCTAGAGCAACTTGATTCTAGAGTAAAATGAATAAAAAGACTCATCTTTTTAAAAATGTTGCTGAAATGACCAAAGGGGGCAGATTCCATGATTTGTCAGTCCAAGGACCAACATAATTATAAAACTATGACAGCATCAGCATCTGATCAAAATGATACAAATTTTCCTTGGGAGAGACCTTTGGGCAAAATCCTTGAGGACAATTACAAGTTAGAAGCAAATATAATTAGCAACTGGTAGAAAATTTCTATACAAAGGATGCTGATGAAAACGGAGCAGAGTCTACCTAGAAGAAGGTGTCTCTCCACTTCAACATGCTAATATTTTAGAAAAGCTAAAAGGAGGCTAATCATCAGTACTCTCAAAGCTAAAACACTGTATCCAAAGCAGAAGCAGGATCCATACTATCCACAATGGGAAAGTAATGGGCTGAGAGGTTTTGCAAAGGGGAGATTTTACAAAGTTTGTTGGAAGGTTTTTGTTACACACAGTGCTGGTTGGTCTCCAACACCCAGTCTGCTTTTCCTCTTCCGTGACAAAAAACTATTAGTCCCTGTGGCTAATTTTTGGTTCATGATATATAAACAGGTATGTTGCGCAGGACTTCCACAAGGTTGCTTAAAGAATGGATAGGAAGCACATTTTAAAAAGATTTATTTTTATTTATGTATTTCTGTGTGTATGTCGTAGGTGACCAGAGACCAGAAAAGTATGTCAGATCTCATGGAGCTTTAGTTCTGCTCACTGCTGCCTGATGTGGGTGCTAAGAAGTGAACTAGGGTCCTTTGGAAGAGTAGTAAGCTCTTAACTACTGAGCATCTCTTCAGCCTCATAGGGAGCATATGCTTTTGACTCACCTTTTCTTCACTATTCTACCCTGTGATGTCTTGAACAAGCCTGTATGGTCTCATTGAACTGTGTTTTGACATTGAAGATAGTAGGTTAGTGCTGTTGTTGACAGATGATGAAGGGATGGAAGAATCACAGGAGAATCATCAATAGTTCATAACTGAATTTCTGTTATATATTTTAAAATATGCAGTCTTAGATTGGGGATTAAGTGTCTGTTCTTTTTAAGCCATTGTTAGTTTTGGTTTTCATTACCTTCAGCTCAATACAATTCCTAAGTGTTAGAGGTAAAAATATGTCCCAATATAATTCCTAAGTGTTACAGGTAAAAACATATCCTTCAAAATCATATGCTGGAGTCCTAAGCTCACATACTCACAAACAAGCTATGTCTTGGAGGAAAAAAATCAAGTGAAGATGAAACTGTAGTTAGTGAATTAGAGTGGTCTCTAAGACAGTATGACTGGTGTCCTTATGAGATGAAAAGAGACAAGAGACACTAGGGTGAAGATGGTCATTTTGCAAAAGAAGCAGAGATTAGAGTATAATATGTACAGCGCCAAGGAACACCAAAGATCAGCAAATGCTAGAAGAGGAAAGAAGGGATTCTGCCCTATCAAGTTTAGGAGGATGGCTGTGATGACACTTATAATTTAGACATAACCTCTAGAATGATGAGGTAATACATTTTGGAGAGTTCTGTTGTTTTGTGATACTAGGAATTGCCAAGTTTTGCATTTGATCTTGCCCATGATCTTGCAGTTGCTAAGCAAGCATTCTATCAATGAGCTATATGCTCCTATCTCAATTTCCCCCATTTTAAGCCATCTGGTCTGTGGTACTTTGTTAATATACTGCCAGTTAAGAGTCATACATTGGGGTCTATTAATAAGCCACTTGGGTCTAAGAAAACTTCATAGGACACAACCTAGCAGTGGCAAGTATAAGAGGGTTAATATACCCCAAACAGATTCAAGTAGAAAAAGTGGCAATGGCAGGTTTATTCTAGCCTGTACTGGTTCCAGCAAGAGTACTTCAAGCGCTGTATACTGTTTTGAACTCCTTGGATATAAACTCTAAGAATGAGAATAAGACAGGTGCTGAATAAATAGTTATAAAAGACAAGAACAGGAAGAGGGATCAGTCTAGATTCCTGCGGTACCTACCACTCTTGGAAATAAGACTAATAAGTGAGCCAAGGATCACAAACTCAGGGAACATGTAAGACCTTTTTACTTAAAAAAAATAATTTAAAAGTAAATCAAAATGTTCATCAACAAACAAATGGATGAATATTCCATCTGGGTTTGATTAAATACTATTTGGCTATCAAAAAAGAATGAAAATTCATACATGATATAAGAATAAAACAATATGTTAAATGCCAGACACAAAAGATGACATCATATGATTTCATTTCTTTTTATAGCCTTTTTTTGGGGTGGGGTGTTTTCAAGACAGGGTTTCTCTGTGTAGTTTTGGTGCCTGTCCTGGATCTTGCTCTGTAGACCAGGCTGGCCTCGAACTCACAAAGATCCGCCTGGCTCTGCCTCCCGAGTGCTGGGATTAAAGGCGTGCGCTGCCACCAACCCGGCATGATTTCATTTCTATGAAATCTTCAGAATAGGTAAATTTCTGAGACTGAATACAGACAAGCAGTTTACTATAGTTAGGAGAAGAGGAAGATATAAAATAGGCACTAATAGGTACAGCATTTACTTCTGGGGTGATAAAAAGGTTGGAATTAGACAGACATGGTGGTAACACATGAATGTACTAACTGGAAATGCATTGTTTACCTTAAAATGGTTAATTTATGTTATTTTAATTTTGTCTTAACAGAAAAAAAGCAAAAAAATATATTGAAAAAGAAAAGATAAAGAATTCAGTGATCTCCTTGTTTAAACCATCAAAACCACAAAACTCTAAAATGCCTGTCATAGTAAAACCTTTCTCTACTGGAACACCAGTAATGCTTTGGTAGCAATGTTTCAGAATTCCCACTACAACTCTAAGGTCCTCTTCTCTGTGCCCATTTCATGCATAATGGCTTAAGAGATCACAAATATTTTCCTACTTTTTTTCTTATGTAGTAACGTAACACTGCCCAAGTAGCTTGGCAACATTTTTTATGCACCTCTTACTCATCAAACCAACAATTTGTTTAGGCATATCCATTCTGCAATATGATGACCTTGAGTTCACAATCTCCCCTCTCCTTTGAAGAACGTAAGTTGTGTATGATAGTGATGGTGATAGAAAGGATCTTAGCAATTTTACAACAGTGAGTAATGTGAGGAACCCGATGACTGTTCCAAAGCAGAAACAAAGGTCATGTCATTGCTTCCCTTAAAAGTGGCCTTCGCCGGGCGGTGGTGGCGCACGCCTTTAATCCCAGCACTCGGGAGGCAGAGCCAGGCGGATCTCTGTGAGTTCGAGGCCAGCCTGGACTACCAAGTGAGTTCCAGGAAAGGCGCAAAGCTACACAGAGAAACCCTGTCTCGAAAAACCAAAAAAAAAAAAAAAAAAAAAAAAGTGGCCTTCAAGAAAATGAGTTGAATAAACAACTGAATAAAGAGCTCTACTACAGTTAACTCTGCCCTAGTAGCTGTTCAATTTCATAATCTATTACTGCCAAGAACCAAGGAGTCACATGCAGACATTTTCTCAGGAGCACATCAAAATTAGAAATGTCAATGAGAAAAGGCTTAATTTGTTTGAAATCTTAATTCTACACACACACAGCAAAAAAAAAAAAATGTATATTTGTATCTAGGGGGAGGTATTTTACAACATAACCTTAGCTGGCCTGGAATTCATAGCTATCTTTCTATCTAGGCCTGCTGAGTGCTAAGATTAAAGGAAGAAACCACTAGGCCTACCTTATAATAAAAGACTAAATTTTTTTTAAACTTAAGCTTGTTTTTTGATGAATTATGTAATACAGAGTCTCCTGTGGGTCAGTCCCTATCTATGCATATTGGCCATGTTAAAAAGCAAAGTACCATGTCCTTATTAAAATATCTATCATCTAATTTAGATAAGCTCAAGCTCTGTCACCAGGACAAAGGAGGCAGATCTTATTATTTAGTAATATAAATATGTATGAAACTTTTCACTTCTGAATTTAAAGTCATTTAAAGTAAAGACAATTCACAGTATTTTAAATAAGCAAAAACTTGTATACCATTAAATTCCCATTAGGCCAAAGAAATTATAGGATACTGAAAATATATTTTAATGTATCTAAGAAGAAAGTACATGTCCAAAGCTCTGGGAACAAAACTGTGCCTTCTTTTTTGTTTATAACTCAGGCAATATGAGTCTTAAGGAGAGACACTTTGCATATTCCAAGTCAATTCTGGAAAGTACTCAAGTCAACTGCAAGCCAGGACTAAGTGACAGATTTATTAGGTGAGGATTGAATAGCTAATGTTTTACCATCTGAAGTCTCTACTGGTACTAGGAATAGATGGTGATTTGTTCAATTTATAAATGACATTTTTTTGCCCACATGTAACAATTTTATACAATCTATGCTAAACTAGTTTCTAAACTAGTAGTATGTGTATAAAACAATGGATTTTATCGTGACATTTTCATACATGCCTACAATGTAGTTCAATTATATTTATACAGATGCCCCCATCTTCTCTGTGTGGTATTTTCTTAAATCTAGAGTCCATATATGGGAAAATATGAAATATACGTCTTTCTGGATTTGTATTGTTTCATTTAATATGATAGTCTCCAGTCCAACACATTTTCATACAAATTATATTATTTCATTCTTCTGTATGGCTAAATAAAACCTCACTGTGTAGATATACCACATTTTCTTTACTGAATTTCATTCTCCCATTTATAAATAAGAAAATGTAGAACATCTATAAATGTCGCCCCCAACACTGAGCAAATTTTACAGGATGTAGCAGGTGTTTAATAAAACTTTTTGAGACGGGAACCTCATAGTAAAATGGCCTCAAATTCATGGCAGTCCTGTCTCAGACACTTAAGTGTTAGAATTATGAGCACACAGCACTACACCTGGCATAATTATTAAATTAAAAATATAGTTTAAATTCAGCAACTGAAAGTTTACGAACTAGGGCATAATTTTTCCTTTTTTTTTTTTTTTTTTTTTTTTTTGGAGGGTGGAGGTTTTGTACTCCTGTCTGTCTGTCCTGGTATTTGCTCTGTAGACCAGAATGGCCTCAAACTCAAAATATCCACCTGTCTCTGCTTCTACGTGCCAGGATTAAAGGTGTGTGTCACATCTGCTGAGATGAGAATAATCTTGTAAAATAGATACTTTGGAAAACCTGTAGAAACTGCAGTAATGCTGTTCATTGTACAACTGCTTCTCAGGTGTCTCTGGAAAGATGAATATTTTTATTCCTAGTAGAAAAGCTCAGAAACCTCATAAATATTATTTTGCTAACTCATCACTATCAATTCAAATGAAGTACAGAAAAATGAGCTTAGTCCCACTTTCAAGGCTCCTGTTAGGAAAGGCTAAGGACAGTTTTACTAACCAGAGTATTCTGAAACAATGGTTCCAGAGGGTCATGTCTGAGCAGCCAATTTAGCAAAGCTTCTGCTGGGGATAGGTAGCTTAGCCTGTGGTAAACATCTAACTAAAATGTCATAGTTTGGGGAAATGTAGGATATAAAAAAAAAGCAAGTCACTTTGAAATGCTTGTGTTGGCTTACTCATTAAAAAAGGACAATACATCATAAGACAACCTAATATATTAAACTACCACCACCACCACCACCACCACCACCACCACCGTTTATCAGAAGCTTAATAATCCTATAGCCACATATTTCTTTTATCCCTTCTCTCACCATGAATTGAAGCATAAAACTAGCTGACTTTCTAAGAAACAATTCAATTTTCATTGAACTTAAGTTGATGAGTTCAGTTGCAAAGGCAATATCAGTTCATGAAGCAAAATGATTCTCCTAGAGCATTGGTTATCAACCTGTGGATCACAACTCCTTGGTGGTCACATTAGATATTCTGCATAACAGATATTAACATTATGATTCATAACAGCAGCAAAATTACAGATATGAAGTAGCAACAAAATAATTTTATGGTTGGGGGTCACCACAGCATGAGGAACTGTATTAAAGGGTTGCAGCATTAGGAAGGTTGAGAACAACTATAGAACCTACAACTAGATTAATGAGGCACCCTACATCCATACACCTTTGTTCTGTTTTTTTTCACCTGCTGATGTAAGTCTTGAGGCTAATATAAAAATAATTCACCAGGACAGCTAATTATCACATGTTCCACATTTAAAAAAATACCTATATAATTATCAAAGTTTTATAAAGTAAGGCAAGGAACAATTATTTAAAAATAAGTTATTAGCAATGTCCAAATTTGTGAAAGGGTGTGTTAAAACCAGTATACTCATAAGGTACTGGTATGCAGTAAAAACTGGGATAGCCATCAGGAAAACTATGTGGCAATGAATTGCTACTATATTTACTTATGCACTTTGACAATACTCTATCCTTAAGAAACAATTGAGATAAAAAATAATCATTTAAGTGGGAAAATACTCATAAATTTTCAGTACAGAGCTATTGAAAAGTAGCCTAACAGTAAGAAGTGTGGTTAAATTGCATGTAATGAATGAAGTACCTACAAAGAAAAATGCTTGGTAACTATAAAGCACATCTTCATTGTGACTGCAGTCAAAATTACATACAGATATGTAAAAGAACAGAGAAATAGACAATACAACAAAATATTTTCCTAAAATTAGACTGTGTATCATCTTTTCCATAGAAAAGATTTTACATAAAAAATTAGGGATAGAATGTTGCTTTTGCATTAAAAAAATAAGTAATAGGTTACCAACTTTAACCTTCTCAACAAAACCCCTGTAAATGTCTATATAAAGTCTGAAAATAAAACAAATTCTGTGAATGTGGACTGCATGTTATTATACTGCAAGTTCCTAGATGACTTATAGAAACTAGTTTGTTTGGCTAGTAGCTTAATAATACATAGTAATTAATCTTAAGACCCTTTCTGCTCAAAGACCTGCAAACATTCTGTTCACCACAGTTTGGAAATTATTGATTGGCTTGAAGATACTCAAAGGGGGCACAGGAGGGACGGCATCTTAATTACCAGAGAGGCCTTTCCATACTTCATGCTCCACAGTTGGGAGTCACTAATGGCAGTATGCATTATCCCTCAGGCGAATATACTAAGGTTTGCTCAAGAACCAATGAACTATGCAGATAGTGATAAATAACTTAATGTCACAGAGGGGAGAAGCCCAACGTAAGATGAACCCTTTAAAGTACAGTTTGGGGAGGTTTTCTACTTCTTATAAAATGGGATTCGACTGAGTCTGAAGATACTAGCAGTTTCTACAAAGGAATATCTTTTATAATTATGAAATTGTAACTCGTATGAAAAATGAGTAAATCGTAAGAATTAATCAATTTCCCCCTGATATAAATCTGATATTGCTTAAGATATGTGAAAAGATAAAGCATGTATCTTCTTAAAGTCTGGATACTGAAGAAAAAAAATGTGTGAGTGTGATCGAGGGATGTCTCCACAGGCCAAATATATAGCATCTGCTTCCCAGAGCTAAAGGATAGACGAACAATCCTCCACTGCCTTCTGAATAGTGCTTTAGCATTAGGAGATAGTTACCTCTGGCCTAAGTACAGCTTTCATGCAGACTGGACAAAGAGGCCCATTTCGGGAGAAATGAAGGGGAAGACGTCGAGTGCGACTGCGACATGTTGGCTCCTCACATATCAGCCAGCCCTGGAGAGACAAGGGAGAAAAATCTGGTATTATAATCATCATTGACCAACAAAACTAATAAACCCTTGTTATCAAGAGTTTATCCCAACTTTCCTTAGAGATTGCAAAATAGCTTAGTTACCCACCTCTATGGACACGTTAATTAGATGTATGCCCCAAACTTAAAGTTAGGAAAAACATGGGTTTGGAGAGATAGTTCAATGGTTAGGCACACTGGCTGTTCTTCTGGAGACCACAGTTTGATTTCAGCACACACATGGCAGCTCACAACCATCTGTAAACTCCAGTTCCAGGGACCCAACAGACTCCTCTGCCCTCTGTGGGCATTATTCACATGCATGGTATACTTATACACATGTGGGCAAAATATATTCCCACGCATAAAGTAAAAATTCTTTTAAATCTTAAAAAAAAAAACTGAGATTCCCATAAAATATTCTCCCCTTTCTTAAAGGATATATGCCCCCTCCAAATATCAAAATCTCTCAATAAAAACTACTATTATATACAAACTATAAACTAAAGGGTTTTAGTTAAAAGACCATTACACCAAGTGTATAAAAATGAGTGACCTTCATAATAGCTGAGGGATCACTGCCTAGTTACATAACTATGCTCAGGTTCCTTCTCTATGAAATGGGTATGACAATAGTATCACACCTTATAGGACTTGCTATAGTGATGTAATACACTTAAAGTACTTACAAGTACCCTGGGCAGAAAAGAAATGCCTAAATAATGCTAGTGATTATTTGATTTTCAATGAAAACAGATTCTTCTACATGTGGTCTCTGGAGACATAAAGCTTGTTCCTAAGTTTTCAAGGACAACTTTAACCACTATTTTTCAGAGGCTTGAAGTAGCTATTGCCTATTTCTCTGCACTGTAGATATGATGTCACTCCTTTTCTTCTTCAGTTAGTATCCCTTCATGTTCTTTGAATTTTTTCTCAGGGATAGAATACAGTATGTCTATCATTTTGAATTAGCATTCTGCTTACTATAAAATGTTATCTGTTAAATAGAAAGACAAGCTATCACAAAGAGATGAGCAAATCTTGGAAGTTCATACTGAGGCCCTAAGGCTTGTGGGCTTTGGTATTGCATGGACTGCTACAGAGGCACAGTAAGGCCAGGCCAAACAAGGTGAGGTGCTGTGGTATATAGGTAAGCAAGATATGTCTCCTCATCTCATAGTGTTCCTTCCTGTAAGGCTCTAAGTAGGGAGTTACCTGGCTATCTATGAGGCTTGGGGCATTTGAGACATGGTAATTTCCCAACTTGAAGAATGATCAGAAGGTTGGTTAGTAGAAGAGGAAGGAAAGACAACTTTGGCAGAAAGATCCACACATGCCAACTAATAGAGACCAGAGTCACTCTATGGTTAAGAAAGGGATCAGTTACATGTGTAACCCCATTCCTTTTTTTCTAGTTTCAGCAGCTTGTCTTACCCTTGATAAAAGCAGTATACACAAGAGTGTTGCTTAAGTTAAGATATTTCAACCTCCACATCATGGAGTTTCCACGTGGTGCTATTCCCCATCTGAGGGATGCTCTCACTCACTGCTGTGCTGCTTGACCTCATTGCTCAGAATAGGCCCTTCTTAGAAGTAGCTACAAACAAACTCAGAAGAAATCACCAAGGATTGGTACTTCTAGCTCCATTTAAGGCTTTCAAACAAAGCAAAGTGCATTTGTACAACTTACTAAAAAAAATGCTACCTTTAAAAATAAAAATTCATCTAGTCATAGTATGTTCAGAGAAACTTTCACTCCTACCTTCATTCAGTAAGCTAAACTAATTTATTATTAGATCTTTGGGAGATGTGTACTGTTTTGAACATAGTCACAGCCCACCCTGCCTCTTTCCAAATCCACCCAATTTTCTATCCTTTGAAAAAGAAACAACCTTTCAACTATGCTCCAGTGGAAGATTACACATTCATAGCTAAACTATTTTAAATTGTAATTTGAACTTTTCCGATGGAAAATATCAAATGAATTCTTAGGAAATTGCTGATATTTGCCTAGAGTTTTATTAAATATCATGGTAGACAGGCAAAGGGGCACCAGGCACAGAGTTTCAGGAAACTATTAACAGGAAAGCATACTCTGAATAGAGTAACAACAGTTCGATATAGAGAAGGGATATATTTGAGATCTGAAGCTTTTTAGTTAACTCATAGTCTTGCTAACCGAAGTTGTAATTCACTAACTTTTAATGGAGTAAGAAAAAAAAATAGCAAACAGGTAACAACTACTATAGTTTTGATTTTTTTAGGTTGGGGGTGGGGGTTCATGCTACATGGCCCCGGCTGACCTCATACTCATAATCTTCCTGCCTTAGCCTCTAAAGTAGCTGAGATCTAAGCAAGTGTCATCACATCTAGCTCAGTATCATGTTTTGAGGCAAGAGATCATTAAGTACTGAACACAACTTGGCCATTAAATCATCATCATCATCATCATCATCAATTTTGAGACAGGTTCTGGCTACATAGTCCAGGCTCGCCACTAACTCACTGTCTTCCTGCCTCTGTCCCCTGAATGCTGGGATTATAGGCATGATACCAGGCACAGGAATTTATTTTTTAATCTTTAAAATATAATGTTCAAAAAGTTTGTCCTTTTCAGATGTTTTAAAAACTTGATTCCAAGCCAGGCGGCTGTGGCACATGCCTTTAATCCCAGCACTCAGGAGGCAGAGCCAGGTGGATCTCTGTGAGTTTGAGGCCAGCCTGGTCTACAGAGCGAGATCCAGGACAGGCACCAAAACTACACGGAGAAACCCTGTCTCGAAAACTCAAAAACCAAAAACTAAACAAACAAAAACTTGATTCCATCATTGTACTATTGCTTCACGATTCACCAAGTGAACTGCCAACCAACAAGATGCTAAGTTGTCCTTTCACCTGTTTGAAAAAGCAAAGACCTAACTCTATCTCTGACAGTGTCACTAACTAAACGTCCTTTCAAATCATATAGAAAACAGATAATGCATTTGTCTAGACTTCCTACCAGCTACAATCAACACTAAAGAGGTCTTTCTTTGTCACCGCTCATTCAGTACTTGTTTGTACTTACTATCTGTTAATCTCCCTTTACAAATGACAACAAAAACTAGTGCTATTATTACGCATGGAAATTAAATATGCTGATAACTGTGTGAAGAGAACTGGGTCGGTGAAGGAAACAGTAGCAGCCTCTAACTCTTTATGCCTCATGTTTTATTTTGAAAATTAAACTTTTGGAGACATGAAAAATGAAATTCTTTATGGGGGAACCAGATCCTGTTTTCAATATATGCTATGCTTCAATTAAATTTTGCCCAGTACATTTCAGCTAACACTTTATTCCCTCAAGAAATGTTAAGTAAGAATGGCAGGTTTAACTTCAATAAACATTTATATTGTTAAAAACAAATATTTCAGGACTTTGAAAAAATTCCAAGATGGGACATACTGTCCACTACAAGATCATCATAGTGAATTTTGTTTGTAAAGTACAACAGAAACAAAGCAAATAACTACTACTATTGTGTGACCTTCAATTATCATTTACAATGACAAAACGAAACATTTTCATTTTCCCCCTTGAGATAACATGTACAGCTCAAGAATCTGTTGACAAGCCAATAAAAGAAGAAATTTGTTTTGAATAATTTCCTTGGAAGCCTGATCTAAGAAACAGGTTTTTCAAGGAAACACTCTAAAACCACTATAAGAAGTCTGCCATCCAAAAATGCCATCTTACTATTGCATGCAAATTGTTACAACCAATAGGAATAAGGACATCACATTTTCAGTTGCCTGGCTTAATCATGTTTATAAATGAAAGAGGTAAAGTCAGCCTGTCCAATAGGAAAACAAACATTTGTCTAAAAATGCAATGCTCTGTCACCTGTTATTTAATTTCAGCATCACTATTCTTTAAAATCACTGTGTATCAAATTGTGCCAAATACTGATCAGTTTTAATTTCTGAGATTTCAACTAAAATGATTTCTGTCTGTACAAGTTAAAAGAGACCATTTTCCACCTGTAACTGAGGCATTCTTGAGAGTTGGACCTAATACACAAACTGTTACTCATTTGTGTATATTTGTAGTTTTAGGATTCACAGGTGCAGAGCTTACCCAGACCTAGAACTGTAATACCTGGAGCTTTCAAAAACATTTTTAAAATAAATAGAAGCAATAAAATAAAACATAGAGAAAGTAACAAGGGCTGGATCTGAAACTCACAGTAAAAAGTTCAAAGCAGCTCTTACCCTCCTTTGAGTTAAATATACACAATGGGTTCTTCTATCACCAGCCAGTTAACCAATTTTATCCTACTGGTCTTTTCATCTACAGCCCTGTTAGGATCAACCTCAGTAAAATGCTGACCGTAAGCTGCTCTACTGTAGTAGCCTCTGCCCTGGCTACCCTGACCCCATGCTTTCCCAGACCCACTATAAAAGGTGGCCAGTGTAGTTAGTTCCCCAGGGCTCTTCATCCCATATCATCTCTCCACAGACAAGTAACACACTCATCGGTCTGTCTTTCAAATCTTCACAATCTCATCCTGGTCCCTGCTTTCTCATTCTCAACAAATATTTCTTGTTCCGTTGGATTGCTTTTGCCACTATCCTCTATCTTCACCTTGACATTGCATGGTCACATAGTCCCTTCCTAAAATGCCCATTGCTCTAATAAAAAGTCCATTCTTCTATAAAAATTTCCCAACCTACTGGGACTTCTCCCATTATCCCACTGGACAATGAACACACACTGGTTCACACTGTCCCTTAAGCATATTATTTTACCTTCCTAACTGGTTGGCCCCTGGAGAATAACCTTGTTTGGGTTTAGTAGCCTTCTTGCTAGTCTCTAAGGCACAAACCCACTCTGTTAAGCATTGTATTCCCACACATTAGTGGGTAATTTTGTGTAAGCCACCAAACTTCTCTTTGAACCTCAGTTTCCTCATCTATAAAACAGAAGTACTACTTATTACTATCGTTCAAAGGACAAAAGCAAAACAAAACAACAAAAACCCTAAAACAACCTTACAAAAATGTTCAGTAAATGCACTGAGGAGCATCACTGTTAAGTTATAGCTGAAAGTGCACTATTTCAGCCAAGAAAGAGCCTTGTCATTGTCCAGGGAGTATCATTAAAAAGTAGAGAACTAAGGCTGGGTGTGGTGACACTTTTAATTTCAGTATTCAGGAGGTAGAGACAGGTGGATCTCAATGAGTTTGAGACTAATTTGGTCTACATAGTGAGTACCAGCCAGTCAGATACATAGAGAGACTGGAAGGGAGGGAGAGAGGGAGGAAGGAGGGGGAGGGAAGGGAGACAATGGAGAGAGGGAAGGAGGGGAGGAAGGGAGGGAGGGGAGGAGACAATGGGGGGGAGAAAATGGAGGGGGAAGGGAAAGAAGGGAGGGAGGGAAAAGAAGGGAGGGGGAGGGGTAGAAAACTATAATAATGGATAAATGATAACCAAGAATAAAAATGGAACTGCTTTTGATTTGAGTGGAAAATAATAACAATATGGTCAACATAAGTGAGAATTTCTTTGTTTTTCCCAAAAACTATACTTAATATGAAGCTATGAATGGCAGAATAAATAACAAGGGAATATGGTCTTTGCTTGATTTTTCAAGACTCAGTTCTGTCATGTTGTACAATTTAGTCTAAATTCTAACAGCTCTCCAGGAGTATAGGAACTTGGTCACAGGGCAAGGTCTGCCATCCTGCATGCTCTTTCATAACCTATCACATCACGATTAGTTTTGCTAACACTTATCAACCACCCCTCTTCCTAAACTATACACACTCAGAGAATATCACATTCTCTTTTCATCTAAAGGCATTTGTAAATTTCTGGGGTTTTCAAGTTGTCCCTCACAGACAACTTTTGTTTTGTCACAGAATTATGCCCAGTGTATTTTAAAAAAAGGGTGGGTCTTCTTATAGACAGTGCACAGTATGGGCCCACAGCTGCTTTTTAAGAATGACATGTTGTGATTTGAGATTTCCAGAAATATAAAAAAAAAAACCCAAATTGCTTTCTGACCCATATTTGCACCCAAAACTGGGAGAAAATTTTCCTAAGATCTCCAGGGGAAGTTTTAACAGGAGCATAAATTTGCTTTTAAAGTTAAATATTCTACACTGCAGCATTCTGGCATGTCAAAGAGTGATTATTAAGTCTCAGACTAGGAGATCATAGGGCAAATCAGGAAAAATAAGTATATAAACTACTTACCAAATTTAACACAAAAATATTTTAAACAAAATTATCAAACAAATAGAAGTGGAAAAGTATCATGTCAGTCAATGTAAGAATTTTAAATACTATTAAAATAGATTTTTAAGTTAGAAATCTCTATAAATGAACAGTCATATGTCATTTCATCCAAGTTATTTGAAACTTATTGATCTTCTCATTTGTGCAAGGACCAGACTCTGTCATCAGTTTGCTGAAAGGATAATGGAGCACTCCCCAACTGTTATGATAGGTTACATGCAAACTGCCGTCCTCATTTAAACACATAGAATAGCACAAGTAAAAAAATTCCAACTTCAGCAATTGTATATTACATGATAAATTAGCAACCTGGTCTACTTTGTCTCACATCAAATCCAATACTATAGCCTTGCTATTTTAATTTGCAATCAGAGCTTGAACATCAGAAGATGTACCTGAGGTACGTTAAAGAGCCCCATGTAAGCTATCTTCTCCTGCTACAGTGTGAGCACAGAAGCCAACAATTACCAGCAATTGTATTTTACCACTATAGGACAATACTAGAACAGTAAAAATTGTCGCCATGCTAGCAGGTGGGGAAAATATACTTAAAATGACTTTATATGGAAAATTACATTTTGGGGAGAAAAAGTTCAGTGAAGGACATGTATCTCTCTGTATGGGTAGCTAAAAAAAAAAAATCACTCTTAGTATATTCAAGCCTATTCTATAAAACACTCTCCCCATTCATCCGACTCAAAAGCAAGCTACATTCTTAGGTTATAATAGGTCACAACTAAGTATACAGTACCTTGCTTCCGGAATAATTTTGCTTTGTCTGTCAACTGTCAACAAAGCACAAAGAGCTCATGCAACCTAGCCATGTACTATGGATGTTAGAGATCTAACAAAATACAAATAATAAAAACACAAGATTTCATAGCTACCCTGCTTTCACTTTACATGAAAAACTGAAAGCATTTGCCTCTCCACATTCCATTCATCTCTATTGTATCACAAATCTTTTCATAAAAGACTTTCTCTCCCCCCTCCCATGTGAAGCTGCAAGTAACTTGGGGATATAATATTCCAACTGTGATGAATGTCTGACTCCCTAACACAGTTATACATGGATATACAACGTAAAGGCATATATAGTTATTTCAACATGGAAACAGAGTAAAGATTCAAATGGAATGAGATGGTAAAATGGCTACTCTCATGCTTATATTAATTTTAGTCATGAAACTGCTAAAGAGAAATTGTTTATTTCTATCCTTGTTTTAAGTAGTCACTATTTAAAAAAAAACAAAACAAACAAAAAGAACCCACTACCTTACCTTTGTATTCAGAATAATAAACTTTACAAGCAAGCTCAAGGCTCAGTTTCATCACCATGTGCACAGGGGAAAGAAAAAAAAAGACTAGAAGGAACTATTGCAAAAATGCCAGCATCAGTTATCTTTACAATGTTTCTTCTGCATATTTTTTACAAAAAAATTAATTTAAAAATCTGAAAACTGTTATTGATGATGGAAGAATTTTTTGAAAAAATATTATAAACATCACATTTGATTGTTGCCAATATGAATTTGCAGAGAATATGCTCATGGGGTGGAGGACACTAAAGTTTCAAAAATGAGTTAATTTAAACATAAGCTGTTCTCAAAAAGAAAATGACAGGACATGTTTTGGGAGCATTGGAATCATTCATTAAATTAAGCCACTCACCAAAATGCATAGTCTCTTATGTAATATGATCTGAACACAATTCTTTATGATTGATCTCTAAAGGTAAGTAATAAATCAGTTTTAAGAGAGGTATCTTGTTCCCCATGCCCTCTTCCCTGCTTGGATTCAGTGTGAACACAGATCAACTCAGATGTCCCTGGGCAAGAATCAAATGAAAAAATTCAGTCAGAAGGATAGGCACAGACAGTTCCTAACCACAGATTTTTTTTTTTGTTTTTTGCTTAAGTCCAGCTAAAAGTAACTTTGATGTTTTTGTTTCTGTTAGTTTATAGATGCGTATTTGCTAGCATGGTTTAATGCAAGGTGTCTTTGGGTACCAAATAACAATGCTAAAATGGAATCATCTATACAATTGCCTCATAAAAATCGGAATGGAGTTCACACCATCACCAGGCAATGTTTGTTCATTTAACTTTAATTATTTTCTCCTTGAGAATGGTACTAATGAAACTGAATATCTTTCATGGTCTCGAAGGGCCGTTTGAATAGTCTGTAAACAGAACTAAGGAGAGACAAGAGATCTGGCTGAGCCAGGGGGTTGCTAGGTGATGCAGAATGTAAACCCACAAACTTGTTAAGGTTTGCTTTGCTTTCATGCCACTTTCACACACTTTCAAAAGTTTTGAGAACTGATTTTTCAGGTGGTCATTACAAAGAAAGAATCCCTCCCTCCAAATTCACTCTCCACAGATGCTCTACAACATTCAAAAGAGATGAAATCCATCTGACCTTTGACTGTAGCATGGGAAACTTTGGGTTTTACAGAAACATAGGATTATATACTTCCTGGATAACCACAATTTAAGAAATACATATCAAAGTGGATTCCAGTATTTCAAAAAGATATTCCCAATCCCTCATCCAACCTTACTTAAAATAAAGATTTCTTCTGAAGAGGAGGAAAAACGTGATCACCGCTCAAGAGATTTGGGGCACAGAAACTCAGAAGCCACGGCAAATACCTCAGTACAGATCGTCATGCTGACAACCCTTTCGGTTTGGCCACTTTCTTCTCCTCTTCCGGCCCGTATCAGGACTGCCTGCCTGTGCGGCTTCTCCTGCCCACCCCTCCCCCAGTCTTCTTTTTTAAGTAGCTGATCAGAGATTGTCCAGTAAGAGCACTTTATTAGATCATCAGCCAGAGGGGTTCACAAGTACTGAGAGCAATGGGCTCAAATGCGGCACATCAGTTTTAATAGACCAGGGGCTACTAGTAAACTGCAGATACTGCTGAGAACTTTCCATGCACTGAACTCTTGAAAAAGCACCGTCTCTCCAGCTTAAATGCAGCTGCCTCTTTCAATGCCGCAAATGGGTAAATTTGACAAAAAAGCCACCATTAAGACTACATGAAAGGCTCAAGACAACATCCTTTCAATGCTTTGTACTTCAGTAATCAGATGTACTTACTCACCCCCTCCCCCAAACCCGATCAAGAACTATTTCTGAATGGTAGGAAATAATTCCACTTTGTACATCTTTTAGTTAATCAAGACTTTCTATTCAGCAATTTGACCTTTTGTTCAAAACAGGATTATCAGTTTTTTCGCCAGTTACCAAGGGCGACTCGCATGGTGAACATAATTGCAATAATTTGCAAAACACCATGGCAACCCACATTACAACTAGGTAAATACTGGGCTTTTGTGCTACATTGTTATTTTCAGAGATGCTGAAGTCAAAGAACGAATGACAAATGAACACAAAATTTATATTTGCTTTGTCTCAAAAGAGAAGAAAATTGATAACAAGAATTGGGGGGAAACCGACTACAGCTGTAATTTCTAACTTGATTAATTAGGATGGTAACAGTCCTTAACAGTATATTCAACAAACAGCCCTGACTTCGTCTCTCCACCCACCTCTCTCTATACCACTACCACTATCCCCCCCCCCCCCCATCCCAGACAAATTTTTTCAGCTTGGAGAACAAACATCCCCCATTTGCTCTTTTCTTCAACTTAATGGAATCCTTAATTGCAGAATATTGTTCTCCTGCTCTTCACGGCAAGGAAAACGAGAGAAAGGAGGAGAGTGCCAGGGCAGACAGGGAGCTACAGTCATTTGTTTTCCTGCCTCTTTTGGACACCCCAGGCCCAATGATGAGATGGCATTTTCCTGGTTTCAGCAGCTGTTTCGTAGCAGACAATAAAGTAAAAACTATTTATTTAGCTTTGCAGAAAAGCCACTTCTGTCCTCTTGACAACACAAGGTAAGTCTACATGCCGAGATGAAGTTTCATAATTTAAATGCCAGGACATAAGATGAGAAAATGATGTTAATAATAAAGAACATCCATTTTTCTTGTAAAGAAATTATTAACTGTGGTACTGTCCAAAAAAAGCTGTTGAAATGTGTGTGTTTGCTATTTAAGGAAGATGTTCAGCAATATCACCAATGGTTTGAAAACCACTTTATGCTCAGAGATCCCAACTCACACAACAATCTAAAATATAAACCGACTACTCAGGAATTAATGCAAAAATCAAAATAGCATTTTCCGTAGATAAGCAGTTTTACATATAACATTATAATCTTTTCACCAACAAATGTGACTGTAAAAGTTAGATCAGAATGTTTTAAAGACAGACATGAGAGGCAGGTTTGATTTTTGTAGTAAAGAAGCAGTTTGTTTTCCTAAGAGGCACATATTCTACTAAAATGCACCTCCCCCAAATTATCAAAACTGACTTTTTCGTGAAAAATGTAGTATTCAGGGACAAGAAAAGAAAAAAAAAATACACACAGCAAGGGCGTGCAGAAGTTCCACTGCCGAGATCTCTAGAGATAAGCAGCTGCAGATGCATTCTGAACACAGCTCAGCCTGCTTGCCTTCATCTGCTGCCTCCTAATGAGGAGGAACCAAATGAGAGTCTCTGAAAAGATCTGCATATTTCCCCTAACTTTTGAAAAATCAAATGAACCCGATACTATAATGTGTCTATTCTTATTTTTTTCAGGGCTGAAAATTTCCACATACCTAAAATTTAGTTTGAAGAGATCACAATGTAACGTTCTTTAGAATATGCCTTGGAAATTAGAGGTACTGTGATTTTTTTTTCTTTTTTTGAGGAGCAAAAATCAAAAGGATGGCACACACTATATCCTTCCCAGCCAGGGACTACGTTTTCATATTTTTAAAATGTGTATTTTATTTTCTTGATTAGTTCTAAATTCATGGTATATTTGTAAAATGTACCCTACAACAAAACAAAAACCTAAATGTTTAGAGGAAATGTACCCTTTAATGTCAAATGACAGAGGTTCAAACAAGCCTTTTTGATCAAATAAAATTGATAGATGACAAACTGGGCTTAAAGTCCCTGTAACACTCAAGTCCTTTAAGAAACCCATAACTACAAATAATATACTTTATAATCTGTCCAGAATCCCTTCACTTGTAATAATTATCTAATATTCCTGCCTTTTCCCCAACCTTTAATGGCCTCTACTACAGTGGGTTTTTTCTTTCTTTTCTTTTTAGCCAACTGGTTAGGATACTTCTTGACATCAATTTCTTTAGGACTTATCTAAAAGGAATGGTAACATCTAGCCTCCTATAACATTAATAAATTACTCAAATCCCTAAATCAGAAATGAGAACTACCTAGCAGGTGGATTACATTTCTTCAGTTCAGACCCCTTGACCTCTATAGGATGGTAGCTTGCATTTAAAAGGAAACCTGCCTGATAAGCTATCCCCAAATTCTTGCTCTTCAATTTGAAACTCTGGCTGCACACTGGAATCCCCAAAGGTGCATTAACACAGGTGGCTGAGCACCATTTCTGGGGCTTTTGATTGAGGGCTGGGGTGGAACCTGAGAATCAGCATCTTTAACAGGTTTCCAGGTGCTACTGCTGCTGCTGATTTGGAGACCTCACTTTGAGAGTCACCAGTGCTATTCAGAATGGTTATTGGGGTTTTGAAAAGCCCCCAAGTGATGCTAATATGCAGACAGAGTTGAGAATCACTACTCTACATGACTCTCATTTTCTCTCTGTGGTTTAAGAATATTTCTGAACAATGCACTTTATTAACAGAATTATACTTAGAAATAGTCTCTCTCAAGTTCTTTTTCCTTCAATATTTACTTTTTTCTCTCTACATACTGCTTATGTGGCTATTCTAAACTCTCAAGTTCTCCAGGCAGTATCTGAATTAGCAAAGCCTCAAATCAGACTTAATTCTACTACCAATAGAATTAACCAATTCTAAATGGTTTATACCAAGTGTGTAGCTTAGTAACAATTTAAAGAAAGCAACAAAAATATCCTCTAAATATAACACAATCCCTAAAATATGAAATGTACTCCTATCAGAATAAAAGTATTTTAAAGGAGGGTTAAAAAAAAAGTGTCTGAGAAGTGACCACATTTTTTTAATAAATAATATGAAATAATGTATTTAAGCCCTAAAATTTAAAGGTGAAATTGACTTCAGAGCTCTACTCAAATCCTTCATATCTGAGGAAAATGAAGCCCTCCCCTGCCAAAACAGGTCAATTCCTTATACTGATGCATGGTGTGTGGACTTACTCCCAGCCTAGTGTTCTTTTCTTTCCACTTTTTATATGATGTTCAATATGTCAGACACTCGAGAGCACTTGTGATGTGGCTGCTCCAAATTCAGATGATGGAAGGGGAAAACTACAGCTTCCTGACATTTCTAAATACTCATTACAGACTTAAAGATTTGGGGTATACTGGGTTCAATATAGCATTTTTAGCATGCAATAATAATGCCTTATTAAAAAAAATACAAGTGGGGACTGGGAGTATAGCCCAGTGGGTAGAGCTACCACACAAGAAGTTCAATACTCAGGACTGCATAAACTGTGCATGCATGAGAACCTATCTCAAAAAAATAAAAAGAAAAAGAAAATACAAGTCTAAGTGTTATACACATTGTTATAAAGACTGCTTTTTTCATATAAAAGTAGTACTCTATAAACGCAAGCAGATCTGCCTGCCTAAGAGTTGCTTGTTCCTGTCTTTTGCCCATTTTTACTACTATGTGGTTCACCTTTTTCTCCTTGATTTGAAAGAGTACCTTATATATGAAGGACAATCAGCCCCTATTTGTCATTGCATTGTTTGTTGTTCACCATTTATTATTTTAACTTTATTGCATATATGTGTGTATACATATATGCAACATAGAAATTCAGTTATTTATGATTTTATGTGCACGGGTGTGTTGCTGCATGTATGTCTGTGCACTACACATCTGCCTAGTGTGGTGAAGGCCAGAGGAGGGTGTCAGAGCCCACAGAATTAGAGTTACAGTTATGAGGACCATGTGAGTGCTGGCATCTCTTGAACCTAAGTTCTCTGGAAAAGCAGCCAGTGTTCTTATCCACTGAGCCATCTCTCCAGCCAATTGAAATTCTTTTAAATTTATAGTCATATCTACTGATGTTTTCCTCTTTTGGGGTTCTGAATTTTTTATTGTTTCAAAGTGTTCTTAAGTAAGCGGAGCACAGAGGGTTTTTGAGTCATGAAACTACTGTATATGATACAACAATGGTTGACACATGCTACTGCACATTTGTTCATACAAAATGTGTAACACCAAGAATGAGCTGTATGGTAAACTATGAACAACAATGTACCAATGTACACACATTCACCAATCATGATGAATGCACCACTATAACAGGGGCCGTTGTGAGGATATGCATGAGATGAGCAGCAAGTCGAGGAGAAATCTGTTGTGATCCCGAAACTGTTCTAGATAATCATCTGTTTTGAAAAAGGCTTCCCAACTCTAAGGTTAGTATCGCTTTATAGCATCCTTTTCTACCCCTGAATAAGGAGAAAGGGGAACAATCAAGTACACAGTTTCTAGATGATTATTATCTACTGGTATAAGCCATCCCCTTATTACCTATTAGTTTCAATTTTGGATCTATTTCTGAATTATTTTATAGCTATTCTATTTAAATCATTAAGTACTCATGGGGAAAAAACAACTACCCTAAATTCCTATGTAATGTTTTAAAAAACTGATGAATCTTTAATAGGTAAACTTATAAAATAATATTTAATAGATAAACTTATAAGATGCTAACAGTTCCAAACAAAAATGCATTTTTAATTTTTCTAAAGTCTTCTTTTAAGTCCTACTACAGCATTTTAAAGTTTTCTTCACATTCAACATTTAAAAGTATTCTTTGGCATTTCATACTTTTTAGCCATTTGTATACATGAAATTCTTTTGTTATACTTTCTAAGTGGTTATTATTTGTATAGCTCAAAAGCTACTGATCTGAAATTAATTTTATAACTAGTATTCTTAATACATACTTTTTGTCTTTTATGATAAATTTTATTGGCTTTTCCAAGTTTACAGCAATCTACAAGTAATGCTTTTTTTCTTCCCTTCCAATTTTAAATATATATTTCTTGTTCATATTATGATGGTTAGCTCTTGGACAGCTTGACACCATTGCCACTGGGGTGCCCCTCCAGCCAATTTCACAAGAGACCCAAGAGTTAAATCACAGAAGGATGGGGCTCTGCAGCTGACAAAAGGTAATTTGATTAAGATCATCACAGAGCCTGTACGGATCTTTGTCTCCAAGTGCCTAAAACTTTTGCTGCTGAATTCAGTTTAAGGATATTAAATGGCTAACTAAATACTAAAATGGTTCCTTTTATATTTGGAGATTCAGTCCTCTAAAGAGCTACTATCCCTAATATGGGTTGAATAAAAATTCAGATTCAGCTTTGTTATTCAATCATGCCTCTTAGTTCAGTCTGAAAACATCACAAAACAATATAATGTGACAAAGAAGTGGTCTCAGTTTGAGGAATTCATACTCTTCTTTCACAGAGAAAAGTACTATAACAGACTAGATGGTGAAGGTCTGCTTAGGGCAAAAATTCTTCAACTTTACAGCATATTGTTATTTTGCTATAGCACCCCAGGCTGTTCTGGAATTCAATACATAGCTCAGGCTGGCCTCCAATTTGTCATCCTCCTGCATCAGTCTACCAAGTGTTGAAATTACAGACATACACTATCATGCCAGGTACAAAACAATCTCATTATCCCACCATTATTAAGTCAGAGTTTCTTGTTATTGAAGTTTTCATTTCCAAACACTCTTTCAAAGTGTTTCCAAATAGGTGAAGCAAAGATTTTTAGGTTAGTAAAACTACTCTATATGATACTACAATGGAATGAAGGTGTAGAGCAGTGTGCCTCAATATGCAATCCCTAGATCAGTGCACAGAAACATAAATTTGCTAGAGATGCCAATTTTACAGCCTTACCCTAGATGTTGAATCAGGCTCTCTGGGTATGGTACTTAGTAATCTCTTTCATGAAGTTTTTCAAAGTTTGTCTGTGATGACTAAGCCTGTGTCCATATAAATAAGGCTTAGTAATCATAAATTATCAAACTACATGGCACACTCTATGAAGCTGTGAAACACAGAAACAAGGTTATGGAAGAGGGCTAGAAGGACAGGTAAAAAGTGTTATGTATAAGAACATAAATACAATCAATCAAGCTCAGCTGCTACATCCTGACATTGTGTTCAATATGCTACTACTCTCAAAACTCATGATTAAAAAGAATTTTAATTTACATTCTCGGGGCTGACAATTTCTAAGTTGGAATAAGTATAAATCTTCCATTTTAGGATTTCATATGTAACTGAAACAAATTCAAAGAAAAATTATTTGCTTTATCTCCTTCACTGCTCCGAATGGTGTAACTAGCCTCTGAATCTACTCATGTTTCACTCATCTGGAGCAAAGCTAGCATCCTTCAGTTGGATGCTGAGATGGTTTTAGACAGGACAGTTCATTTGTTAACCCACTGCCCAATTCTGATTTGACTCTATGAAGCTCAGGAAATGCTTCTTGAACAGGATTCTCTTTAGCTCCTCATCCGATGTTTTATATAATAAAACTAAAGAATTTGACTTTATTCTCTAAGTACTGTCACCAAGTGTTCCCCCAGGAAAGCAGAAAATGGGACTGGAGTAGGCCACTAATTTCTTAAGAACAGAGAAGTCTCTACCTAATCAACCCTTCTTCCCTAGGAACACTCTTAGAAGGCCTTGTACATTAGAAGCCAGCAGAGAGATTTACATTTCCCCATGCTGGACTTCAAGCTATCATCAAGGAAGGAAAGCCACTTAGAACAAGATGGACTTTATTAATTCTTTGGGGATGACTCAGATATTATTAATTGGCCCCAAACCTGACACAAACACAGAACAGCCAAGTCATTTTACTCATCAGTATGAAATAGGGCTCTACAGTTTACTGCTATACTTAGAGTCTAGTAAACAGGCATGGGCTAGAGAGAGAGCTTAGCAATGGAGAACACTGGTTATTCTCCCAGAGGACACAGGTTCAATCCCCAGAACCCCAAAAGGCAGCTCACAACAGTCTATAACTTCAGTTATAGGGACTTTGATGCCCTTTTTCTGGTCTCTGCATGTAAAAAAAATTTAAATTAAGTGATCCTCCCTAAAAGGTTGTATTACTAACATATCTATACGAATTTCTTTCTCCAAATGAATGCCAACTAAGACAAAACAGTATTCGAGGTCTATATTAAAACACACTTTAATTGTTGCATTTGGGGGAGGACTCATTTTATCATTCTATCTTTGAAACCTGGAGTGCAAGTTGAACATGACTTCAAGAGGAAGAGGTTCAAAAGGTTGAAGATGGAGAAGAAAACAAAAAGGAAATCACCAGACAGCTTCTTAGACTCTGATGGGTTCATTGAGCTTTGAGCTTCTATATCCTAGAAGAATGTCTGAGACACTACAAGGGCTGGAAAAAAATAGGCTTTTTAAAATTTTAAAAGGAATTAAGATCCATGATAGTAAGAGTAATTCAAATGGCCAATCCTCCAGCTTCCTTCAGGCTATGAGAGGTAAGAGCTCCAAAGCCATAAGTGCCTTCCTTCACTATGCCCAATCCTCCTTTCAGGAGGCAAGTAAAAAAAAAAAAAAAAAAAAAAAAAGCAAAACAATTGAAAGGCAGAGGAAGGGCCAGTTTATGATGCTCACCTGTATCAGTGCTCCTGTGCTTTGGGCAAACTCTTCACTCTGTGAGTCTCTGGGTATATTCCCATGAATATTCCCTGGCTCATTTATGGGATAATAATGAGCAAGACCACTGTCCCAGGTTGCCTTCAAATACTTGTGGAAACAATATAATTCCCACATACACAAATTCATCTTCTCTCCCGATGAAATACACCATAGGATATATTGGTCTTCTTCTCTAAGGTGTGCATGTATGAGTGTGCACTTCTACAAGTTGCCTAGTGGTACGTAATCTAGGAATTATAATGTGATGCTTATAATGTGACTATGTCCCTTCATAACAAAACTCAGTGATGATTACATTAATATTGAATATTTAACCAACATATATGGCCTGTTGGATAATGAAAGGCAAAGCTTAAGTAGCATTGTATCTTTAGAAAGATGATGCTGTAAGTTTGTGTGTTTTTTTTTTTGTCTCCATTATTCAGTTTCCTGTGGGTTATTTAGGCTTCCTGCTAGAAACAGAGAACTCAAATTATTGCTCTCTTGCCTCTTCTCAGAGCTTCTCAAAGTTTATGGCTTTGGGAAATAATATTATCTACCAATTTTCAAATTCTGGAATGATTTTTTTGTTTCAATATATAATGACATAAGAATCTTCTCACTACCTGGGCAGTTAATTTTAAAGCACTTTTGATGTTAAATTCTGTCTGAAAGCTCCAGAACAATCTAGCACCTTCTCTATGCTGACAGAGGGATGAAAATACAAGAACACACCTTTCTACTGAACAACAAAGACAAGTCTTCTCATTTGCCCAGCATTATTTAACCTTTTCCCTAACATGAACAACATTAAAAACACTTCACTTATGAACTTAGCAAAGAAAAAGTAAGCTTCAACTGGAAATGCCACAGAGAACAGCCATTATGCTCATAATTCAACTTTGCGTTATTCAATGCAACCTAAGGGGTAGCTTTTGTGTGGTACAAAATATGGAACTACACATTTCTGAAAGGTCATGGAAACACTAGGAGACAAGAAGAAAGTGAATTAGTGAAAAATAAATTCAGTGCAGATTTTTACATTAGATGTCAAAGTTAATACAGTTTCTTACTAACAAGGTACCATCGATCACTAGAAATGAAAAGCCGAATGTTAAAATAACTTACTAAGTCTTTCACGTAACTGCTTAGATTTTTCCCTTCACACGGCAGATAAAAGGTTCCCTTTTCCCTCTGTGTTTATAATTTGTTGTTTGCCTTAAAGAAGTAATTTCTTGAAAATGTACTTTCCTTGTTAATAAAAACCCCAGTGACTCTCAACACTAAAAATGTGGAATCTAAGAGAGCTGAAAAAGATTTAGCTTGTATTAAATTATATTTTTGTTACCATTAAAACAACTTTCAAGTTCACTACAAATGTTGAAGTAAATCACTTCTTTGTGTATTTTTATAAAAATCAAATCCCATACATTGTAAAGGTTTTGTGTATTTAAAAACAGGAAGACATCTCAAGTCGAAAGCTAGCACAGTCGTTTTCGACTGTGAGAACACAGTAAAGCTCGAGGCTAAAGAGAAACAATGAGGTAGGCAGGGTGCATGGGGCAAGTCAGAGCAGAACTCTGAGGAACTCAGGGTAACAAGGAGCACAGTCAAAGACTATTTTTAAGCTGAAACTTTTCATGAAATAAACACAATTTAGAAACCCACACAAAGATCTCCTGTACTTATTAAAAATACCCACTAACTTGAAAATGAGGAAATAGCAGTCATTTTATTGCCTAATAATCTACTCAAATACTAAAAAAATGCCAAGCTTTCAAAGATGTACGATAAACCTGAGTAAAAAATGTTGAATTGTCCCAAATTATTAAGCCACTTGTACAAATTAAAGAAACAAAATTTAGTTTGCTGAGATTGATGCTACATAAACTATGAAAACGTTATGTTAACTGCTCAAAGTATTTTTCTTTTAGTTTCATATGCAAATGATTATCTAACAAATTATATCAAATACTTTAAGTCAGACAAAAATTATTTTATCATTGAAGTAGCGTTTTTGGAAAAACCTATTTTACCAAGTCTATTTTAAAATAACTTAAGAAATAAGAAGCATAAAGAAAAAAATCTTAATATGCAGTTTGGTAAAGTTCAAGTCAGTCTTTGAACAACACGTTTATCTATCCAGTAAAGCTTGTGTTAATGCGATGTAAGAGTTTGGCAAATTCAACTTTAATGGAGCATAAAAGTGCTTTTGCTTGAAAGTGAGATCATTTTTAAAAATTCAAAGCATGATCACTTTTTCTTTTTTCATAGGAACAATCTGATACAAGCAGCAAAGCTTAAATAAACTAGAAACATTTCAAATGATCCATAAAGGATTAATAAGCACCACAGGAAGTCCTATAGGCTGAGCGTATACATTTTCCATTCCCCCCTCCCAGGATGGGCATGCTATGAAATTCTAAACAGAAGTCAAGTTTTAAAGTCGCTGAATGTTAAAGGGCTATTATGTTGGGGTGAGAGGTCATAACTAAGGACTCTCTAATTTGAAATGGATCAAATTCCAGTGACACTCAGATAGAATCACGTAAACTTAGATATTCAATTAAAAAGGTCTTCTTGCTGATGGTAATAGCCAGTGGTCAGGAGCATAACGAAGGCAAAAGAAGTAGCAGCAAGCTACAGGCCACTAATATAACAAGAACAAAATGACAGCTATTAGTTTGGCAGAGATAATCTATGCTGAAACACAAAACACAAACGCACACAATTTCTTTCAATACAATTTTCTTGTCTTCCCACTGACTTCTGTGATTACCACAGAAAGCAGGGTTCTAAACACATTTCTCAATTGAATCTTCAATCAATAATAGTAAAAAATTCAGATGGAAGATACAGGAAATGCATTATAGCATTAGTAAATGTTTGAGAAATAGGCTGAACTTATCAATATGCAGAGAATTTGGTAAGAAACCTCCGATCCCCATAGCTCAGTAACATTGCTGTGATCATCAAAGTGAAATTCTTTTCGTTCTTAGGTGAGCCAATCTTCCTTCTTAATCTTTATAATTATTATTTGAGAATAAATACAGCCCATGAAATTCACTATTTTAACAGAACATGTAAATAGTAACTCTATTTTCCATAAGATATAATGTCAGCTTTTCCTTATCCTACAGACAAATTGACAATGCAGCACTAGGTTCCAAACTGATGTCAGTAAGAACATGGCTTTTTAGTGAGCATCCAGGTTTATTCCTGAAGCAGGGACTTAAGAGTGAGGGGAAAATACTCCTCACACTTCGTACACACTCTAGAATATTTATTATTCTGAAACTGACATTTTATTAGTTTGCTGACAGCAATACAGGTTATTCTTGCTATGACAATGAGATTTACTTTATTAGAGTGAAATGTAAACAGCAAGAAAAGTGACATTTAACAATACCAATGAAAACCAGGATCAATAAGAGAAAAAAATTTAAACAGACAAATTTGTTTAAATTTGTTTCCAGCACAGTCTTAGGGCTGGAACACAACTGCCAATCTCTGATGTTCTAGTCCTCTCTTGAGAATATAGTGGGACCTTACTAAGGCTTTGATTATTTTATTGCTAATTCACACCGCCTATAGTAAATGGATTAAAAAAAAGAATCAATTCAGACATCCAGTCACAAATTCAATCAATTATTGCATGTCTGTTTTGTTTTTTGAACGTTCTATAACCGGATAGATCAAGATGCAAAATGTTACTTCTTTGTGGAACAAGTTTTTTGAGGAGTATATATGGGCTTTGGCTTTGAATCAGAAAGGACCAAAATTACATTCCAGGTCTATAAATTATCCTTCTAACAGCCACTGAGTTTCTTCCTATAAGGTTCAAATTTCTTATTTATAAGACACCACCTTAAAGGAGTACTGCAAGAGTTAAATGAAACTGTGCATATAATAGTGTTAAGAAAGTATTTGAATGACAGCTCAAAACTATTCATTCTTTTTTCTTACGCTCTCCAGAAGCCACAATGTTATAGCAAATAAAACATACATTGGCCGGGCGGCGGTGGCGCACGCCTTTAATCCCAGCACTCGGGAGGCAGAGCCATGTGGATCTCTGTGAGTTCGAGGCCAGCCTGGTCTACCAAGTGAGTTCCAGGAAAAGGCATAAAGCTACACAGAGAAACCCTGTCTCGAAACCACCCCCCCCCAAAAAAAAACACATTGATAGACAATATTAAAGAAATAGATGAAGACATGATATATTCAGCCTTCAGGAATTCAGGAAACAAAATAACTTTCTGTGAGTATGATGTATAAAAAGCTTCCTAGAAGTTAGATAGCCTTCAGTCTCTTTCCTTCCTTCCTTCCTTCCTTCCTTCCTTCCTTTCTTCCTCTTCTTCCTCCTCCTTCTTTAAGTAAGTCTCATTCACACTGTAGCCCAGACTGGACTGGAATTTACCTTGTGGCCGAGCCTGGCCTCCAATTCATGTCAACCTTCCTATTTCAACCTTCTGAATGTGGAGTTATAGATATGGGCCACTGTGCTGGGAAGGCTTTGCTTGGGTCTTTAAGGCTGAAGATAATTGAAAGAGAGATGGCAAAAAGACAAGGACAATTCTGGCAGTGAAAACCAAAAGGAACAATTATTTGACATTGTTGCAAAGAAAAGTGTGGGGGGAGAACAGACAGACAAGGCAATGTCTCAAAGTCATAATAAAGATCTCTGCTATAGTTCCACAGAGATAGAATTAAACTACGACAGCTCCCAAAGGACACAAAAGTCTTTGTCATAGTCTCAGAGTGGTATACCAGATAGGATAGGATGCTACCTACAAATCTAATGTCAAAAAATTACCCAAATCAGTTTAATTAATATCCAGCATAATCTAACCCACAAAGGGCAATCATAAGTAAATAACACAGAGCCCCAGAAAAATTAATGTGTGCTACTTACAGACCTTTGTTTAAAAGCATAAAGGAAGGAAAATACACAAATATAACACTGAATACAGGTGTGCAGCAGGAATTGAGGCCTAGAACAGAGAGAACGTTTTTAGATTAATCATAGAAGAAAACTTCTGAATGTGGAAGATGAGAAGACAGCCCAGCAAGAGATTGCAGCAATTCCATTAATGCAAAATATTCAAAGATTTCCAAAGCACACTGGCAGCAAGATAGATTTCTCTAGATACAGTGTTTTCGCATGGGTGACCTGCAGATGACATGTTAGTTCTACAATTTATGACTTTTGGATTAAAGCTGGGAAGGGGGGTATCCTTCCAGACACAGAGAGCCCTTAATGATAGCACAGCTACAAACTGCAGTGATCAAGAGTTACTGAACTAAGAAAAACCTCAGCAAGTACTCCCTCAATTATTTCAGCCCTGGGACATTTCCATGGGAAACAACTCATCGATATTATTCTTTTCCCAACATTCATTTTATAGAATATCAAGACAGAATCAAATGTTGGCTTACTATGGTAAGTGGTGGGGGGAGCCGCTCTGATTTCCTTTCCTTTATCACCACCTTAGGTTTGTGTTGTAGAATGTCAACTAGGTTTTGAAAAGTGTGTGTGTGGGGGGGAACACATGCTCTTCCCTTCAGTGGAGACAAAAGATAGCAGCTATTTCATTCTTCTGTGTGAGTATACTACCTCGCTTAATTCTCTCACCATCACATTAAACTGTGATTTCCAATAGAGATCTGAAAAAATGTATTACATTTTACCTGTTATTTCGAGAAGAATTAGTACGCAGTTAGAGGGAAGGGATAAAAGTAGGGCAAAGATGTTTCTGTTTTTTCAGACCAGCTAACATTTTGAGAATTTAAAATGACTAGAAAGGCAAACTGTTAGGTATTCAGAAGGAAAATGTGAATGTTTTCCCAAAGGCATTATTAACAATTAATAATCATTACACTGGTGCCTTGTTTACCTGACCTTGTGTAAATTCAGCAGCCTGGTAATTAGACCCAGATTTTGCACATTTGTATATTTCCATGCATAGATTTGACTCATTCATTCATCCATTAAAATTTGCTTGACAGACGTAGATGAATAATCAAGCTACAATTTGTATTTACTGGATTATAGAAAATTGCCCAAACTGTTAAGTTCAAGGAAAGCGCATTCTTGCCTCTCTCTTATGACTGATGTAAAAGCAATTACATATCAGAGGATTGCCCCAAAGCTCTCAGAAGTGGCACTGCTTTTGCAATCTGGGGTCTTTAACAGATTTTTTCCCCCTTGAATGTAGGGACTGTTTAAAGATTAACTCTAACAGAAGGAAGGGAAAAAAACCCTGCACATGTTTAGGTTTCTCGGGAACTCACTTCACTGTTGTTTTATAGTAAAAGTCCTGACAACATTCAGAATGAGCAACAATGCACACATATTCTGAAAGGACACAGGGCACTGGCAGTGGAAGACCTGAAGAGGAGAGAATAAAGGCAACGTCTGGAGAGTTTCATGACATTTTCCCCAACTATCCCTAAAAAAGTAGCAACAAGACCTGACTAGCCCTCTTCCTAACTTGATCAATGAGAAACAAAGATACTGTATGATTCTGTCAATAATGTATTTTAATTTAAAGGAAAACAAATTCCAGTGCCACTGTTCTAAAACTAAAAAACTAAACATTTTCATATTTAGTGCTAGCCAAACATGCTGTTATGTGGAATTGCATTTTATTCTACTGTACTGATTTGCTTTCAGTCACTAACTAAACCATCACTAATGTCTGATTTTTGTAGCCAAAGGTACAGTACTTCTTTAGAAGACACAACAAATCTTTCTTTTCAAACTGCTTAATTTGATTGTCTACTTTAGAAGAAAAGTAATTATTCCTAACTCTTAAAAATGTGTGTAGCCAGCATTATCAGATTGTTTTAAGGCTCTTATATAGTCTTTCCTAGGGATTTGGCTCCTCAATTTGAAAAAAAAAAAGGTTGCTTAGAACTATTTTACAAATATATTTGCATTATGAAATTCAAAATTTGGCTTCAAGCAGATTTTTCATCAGATAGTCAACAATTAGATAAAATAGGTGCCATATACAGAAGCTCAGCAAGCAAAAAGTGTCCCCAAACTTCCAAATCATACACATACAGATTTTATTGTTAGCAAATTCTAACTTTCGAGAGTTTTCCCCTCAAATATCCCATCTTTTCTTATAAAAAAAAAAATGTCAAGTCACGATGAAGATCAGACATCATGAGAATGGCCTGAAAACAGTTGATAGATTATCAAAAGAACCAAATTAAACATTGGTTTTCAAAACAATGGCTCTTACAGTCCATGTGTTTGCAAATACAGAAACTCAGATGCTTTTAGTAAATGCAATGCCATATAAGACTGAGTGTCTGCTGAGTCAGTGGCACTGAGTTTTTGACACTTTAACAGGCATTTCAGGGGGTCTCATGTCAAGGAGACATGGTCTTGGCAATTCACTATGATAAATTCACAACTTTGATCTTCAAAGCAAACACAAAAGTTATGTCAATAGAAACAGTGGATGGAGGTGGTGGTGAGAGGGTGTTATGGGATTTTGAAAGGAGAGACAGCTGGCAAAAGAGGCAGAGGTTACTCAAAGCTTTCCCCAGCATGTGACTTAGATGGTTTCTTATCTATTTGCTAAGTCTTTTGCAAGAGTTCATGTCCTATACATTGTACTCCACTTCCACTCTACCTGATAAAGGGAGAGCAGTAGCAAAAAAGTATAGCTGTTTTACCAACTATAGTGATGTCCAACCAAAAAGTCATCTAAACTCATGTCCTTTGTTCTAGCATTCCTGTAGTTGCTTCTAATAACTTCAAAACAGAAATGAGACTCTGCACCCCTGTTGCATCAACATATTTAATATGGGGAATGGGAAAACAACCATTTTGAAGGTGTATGGTGAAGAGAGATTCCCTGAAATCAAGGCTGCACAGTTCTTATAGGGAACCCTTAGCTGTTGACCTAAATCTTCTGCCACTTCATTAGGTGCACCATGATCACTCGTTAAGTTTAGAAGGAAGAGGAGAGGTTCTAACTGCTAAGAAGACTAGGTGAGATAAACTTTCCTAAGGATTCTTCTGTAAATCTGGATTTCATATTCTATCATAAGCCACTTTCCTACTTATACTGAGTTCTCTTAACCTCTCACCAGTTTCAGTGAGTACAAATGATCAATAAACATAACAACTCTGACAACAGGCAAAGCTAACCAGGTCTCATCACTCTTCTTTCTGGAAGACTGCACTTTGTGCATACCAAGGCTAAGGAATAAACAAATATGCATACAGAAAGCATGACGCTAAGGCTTTCTTAAAATGTTCTGGTTATTTAGATGTGATACTAACAGGACAAATATATAGCTGCTAGTTAAGAGAAAGTACATAAACAGGACTCTGAAGAACCTTTGATGCTGTTAAGAAGTCAGGTTCCTAGTCACTGCTCAGGGCATACAAAAAATGCTATTAAATAAAAGGAAAGATCAGCACTTCTTCCAAGTAGCAAGCAAGAAACACAAATTAAAAATTGAAGGTGAGAATAAAACATGCACTGTGTATGTGTATAACAGAAGAGTGAGTTTAACTTATTAGAGACTCCTAAAGCAATTGATACTGAGATAGCGAGAGCGATTAAAGATGACATCCTAGGGAACATTGTCCAGTGGCTGTAAAGTCGTTAATTAGAATTCTCTCCCCCACTGAATATAAATCCAGATTTTCTGAAAGTTCCAAAAAGTATTCCCCTGCTCAAGTATGTACGTCCTACATGTCTTCCCATTTCCCTAGTAACTATGCTTTTCACAAGTAACATGAAGCTGAACACAACACTACATGGTGTAGCGTAGCCCGTGAGGAAGAGAGACAATAACCTGGTAGTAAGAACCATCATAAACATATGTGCAACAGCTTAGGAGAATGTACAGGATGTAAAAAGACATTTTGCCTGAGATTACTGAGGAAAGCTTTCCAGAGATGAGCCACTGGAGGTGGAAGCAGGCATTGCCAAGTTAGGCACTGCTGTGGTACCGGGGGGGTGGGGGTGGGGGTGGGAGGGAGTGAGGGGGATGGGTGCTTCAGGCAGAGATGATACAGGTGAGGCTGTAGTAGAGCATGCATGAATTTTAAGGAACAAGCTCTCTGGTATAGAGAGGATGGTAAAGCTGGAGAAGGTAGAGAGGCTGCCTCATTGGTCTAATGTAACGCTATAGAATTTAGTATATAAGAAATGAGCAACTGCAGGTGGATTTTAAAGTAGGAAACAGTAAGGATAATTAACTGGTAAGAGGGCAGACCAAGTAAATGAGGTAAACTGAAGACTGAGGGGTCATGAATTGAATTAAACGGAGGGACAGGAAATATGTAAGGGCAACATATTATAACCTCATAACACCCAATGTGGGATCTGTTATCACAAGTTGGAAAGTACTGGATGGTATTACTATGTATAACTTACGAGAATCTTGTAATTAGGAAGAGCATAAAAACAGCATTTACATACATATTGTTGTAATATACAATGATTATGAACATAGTGAAATCCCCTCTTCTTAAAATAATTTTTCTCTTGCTTAAAGACAGCATAGTAAGAATCAATAACAACATTTAGGCAGGAGGATGCAGATAGTCTTTCACAATCCTGCCAACCCCTAGAGATGGACTTACAAAATTTTCAAAGTTCTCATAGGAACCCTGAAGGAAATTAAAACATTTCAAAAGATGGAAAGTCATACATTTTCATTCAAGTTCCTATATACTGAAAAAGCTTTAAAGCCTTACTACTTATGTGATTCCTAAGAGAAACAATAGAAAATACAAAATCCAGTCTCCAAATTGCCCCATTTTAACTTTGGGGCCCTGCTTAGGGAGTGCTGGGCCTGCGCAAAACTAGGTATTTCCTACAGATCATAAGCTGAAGCTAGATTAAGATTATGGTGAGTTATTCACAAAGCTGGGAGGGTGGTGACAGGACTGCAGATCTTAGAACCACTTTAAGAGGTTGAAAAGACCTTACCTCTTGAGTATATGCACAATCTGATCATGTTGACATCATTATATGGAAGTTCTTCTTGAAAAAGTACAGAAGTATGGGGAACATGACATTTCTATATACAAATACTCCTCACTTAGATTTATAAATCATACAACACAAAAGAGACAAGATTAAACAATGCTAATTACCTATCGTTTGTCAAGTGTCAGCAATACACCAGAAGACATTAGAAGGACGGTAAATTCTCCCCTAAAAATGTGTAACTATGAAAAAGATGTAATGGAATTCTGCTTTCATATAATTATTTCTGGACACAAAAGAATTCATTTTAAAAATTCTCTTCTCGGCCAGGCGTGGTGGTGCGTGCCTTTAATCCCAGCACTCGGGAGGTAGAGCCAGGAGGATCTCTGTGAATTCAAGTCCAGCCTGGTCTACAAAGCAAGATCCAGGACAGGCACCAAAACTACATGGAGAAACCCTGTCTTGGAAGAAAATTTAAAAAAAAAAATTTCTCTTTTAAAAGTATATAGTTAACTTGTTATAAGCATGAAAACAAATCTTTCACTTTAATATTCTCATATATAACTCATGGAAATCACATTAAAAAATTCAATGATTGTTTTACATTATATTAGAATTCATCAACATGTTCTTTTGTAAGTTTCAGTAATCACATGGGAGAATTTGCCCCATAAATTCTAGTAACATTCCAGATAAAGGTAAGTCATGAGATACTCTAAAAATAAAACAAAAGGAAACAAAACACCTGCTCAGGTGATTCAACATGCAGCCATGGTGTAGACCTACCATCTTTGCCTGAAATACAGATAAGCAAATATATGATACAAAAAGAAATTCTAAAGTTACCAGGTATGGAGGAACTCATCTTTAATCCTACCACTTGGGAGATAGAGGCAGATGGATCTCTGTGAGTTTGAAATCAGCTTGGTCCACATAGTAACAACCAGGCTCAGAGGTTCAGAGCACTGGCTGATCTTCCAGAGGTCCTGAGTTCAATTCCCAGCAACCACATGGTGGCTTGCAACCATCTATAATGAGATCTGGTGCCCTCTTCTGGTGTGTAGGCATACATGCCGGCAGAACACAGTATACATAATAAATAAATCTTTAAAAAAAAAAAAAAAAAACGGCCAGCCAGAGCTACACAGTGACACCCTGTCTCAAAATAAAATAAAGAAAAAAGACAGTGTGAAGAAAAATCCTGTATGTAGTGTTCTTAAAAATGTTCCATGACGTGATCGTCAATAACTTCATAAGTCACCTTAAGAAAATGGCTGAAGAAAGGGCTGGCTGGTTGATCACTATAACCATCAGTTACTGGTTTCCATTGATAATATGTAAGGGTTTATTGCTCTCCTTGTCCATGCCTACAGATAATTTATTTTGTATTTTTGAAGAAAGACGTTTGTACATTCCTGAAAACAAGTTCCATTCTAAGACTGACAAGCTATCTACTACACTGAGGTACCTCACCTGGGGAGAAGTGGGTGAGGGAGGAGGAATACAGTCAAAACACAGTCTACAAAATTCTCCAAGACCTAACAAAAAGTTTTTTAAAATGTTCAATTATCTTTTAATATAGTCCTTTGATATCTATACATTTTTAGAAAACTGAAATGCCTGGGGCAGTATCAAGATTTCTAGGATGCAAACACTTAATCTCTTCACTCATTAGTAAGACAGTACAAAACTTCACCCTATTATGCTTCCTTTTAAGGCAACTGTATATTTTAATAAAAATTACACATGCCCACTGTAAAATATTTAAGTAGAAAAAACAATGGGAAAATAAAAAATCACCTACAACTTTCATCATTCAGGTGTATTTTTTGCCATTTGTTAAATATTTTTTAGAAACCTCTCTAAGTTACACATTCATATAAACATATGAACTTTTACAAAAGTGACAGCATACATATTAGCTGGTACTCTTAAAAACTTGGCAGTATTATGAGGTCAAATATTTGGTTTTTCAAGACAGGGTTTCTCTGTGTAGCTTTGAGCCTTTCCTGGAACTCACTTGGTAGCCTAGGCTGGCCTCGAACTCACAGAGATCCACCTGCTTCTGCCTCCCAAGTGCTGGGATTAAAGGCGTGCTCCACCACCACCCAGCTGATTTATGAAATTTAAAGCGTGCACGCTGGTGGGTGGGTGCGTGCATGCATATGCGTGTGTGTGTGTGTGTGTGTGTGTGTGTGTGTGTGTGTGTGTGTGTGTAATGATACTCTGGTGAGGACTGAATGATTTACTTATAAGTTTCTGTTTAGAAAAAAGTTCATTGAATATATGACAAGGAGTCATGTGCTAGGTAATAACCCACAGCCTACACATAACATTCTGAATTATAGAAACACTAGAGCAAATAAATACACAATTTTATTTCTATTTACCAGGGAATACAATTGAAAACACCATTTAAAGCATAATAATCTCCTACCAAAATGACTACTTAAGTGTCAATCCTGCAAAACAAATACAAGACCTATGGACTGAAAAGCACAAAATGTTAACTGAAGAGCTCAAAGAAGGCTAAAGCAAATGAAAAGATAGTGCTCACAGACTGGAAGTCTCAGCATAAAAATGTCAACTCTCCCTCAGATAACATGGACGTCATCAACAACAACTACAACCACCACCACCTATCAGTATTATTTTGATGATGAAGACAAGTTCATGTCAGAACTTTCACAGAAATGCAAAAGGACTAGAATGGCTAAAGCAATTTTGAAATGAATAAAACAGAGTACTCATACTACATGTAAAGTCACAGTAATCAAGAGTGTGGTATTGGCAAATGGATAAACACAAAGATCAATAGAAGAGGAAAAAGTCTAGAAGTAGCCGCATGCAAGTTTGCACAAGAAATTCAATGGAGGAAGGACAACCTTATAAGTAATCAGTTGGTCAGACACAGGCCAAAGGAATAAAATAAAGCCTGTCCTAAGTCTCATATGAAAACTAACTCAAGACAGATGTTGTATGAAGACTATATGTTTAAAAAAAATTGAATTCTTCATCTTGAGAGTCAAAGTACAATGTATAAAACAAAAATACTGATTTATTGGATTTGACCATAATGTAAAAGCTTCACTCTGTGAAAGATTCTCTTAAGTTACCAAGACAAAGTACCAGTGAGATGGTTCATCAGATAAAGCATTTGCTGCCCAACCAAACAAGTCTAACCTTGAAGCAGATTCTCAGAACCCATGTAAAGGCAAAGGAGAGAACTTATTCCAGGAAGTTGTCTTGTGATCTCCACACAGGCATGTGCATCCATCCAGACAATAATAACAATTTAAAATTTGTTTTTTGAGTCAGGGCTTCACTACGTAGCTCTGGCTATCCTTAAACTCACTACGTAGATCAGGCTGGCCTCAAATTCACAGAGATCCAATTGCGCCTGCTGCCCAAGTGCTGGTATTAAAGGCATGTGCCACTACATCTGGCTAAAGATATTTTTAACAAGACCAATGCAAGCTACAGACTTGGGGAAAACACTTACAAATCACATATATAATAAAGAAATTGTATTTAGAATATATGAAAAACTCTCAAAACTCAACAATAAAAAGCAAAAAATCCAAATAAATGGGTTAAAAGAAAAATACTTGACACAGTATACCAAAAACAAACAAACAAACAAAAAAATCTAAGGACGGCATGGTGGTTTGAATGAGAACAACCCAATAGGCTCATATATTTGAATGCTTGGTCTCCAGTTGGAGGAACTGCTTGGGAAGGATTAGAAGGTGTGGCCTTGTTGGAGGAGGTATGTCACTGGGGGTGGGTTTAAGTTTCAAAAGACCAGGCCATTCCTAGTTAGTTCTCTCTCTGCCTCATGCTTGTAGATTAGATATAAGTTCTCAGCTACTGTTTCAGTGCCATGCCATGCCATGCCTGCCTGTTGGCATGCTCCCAACTATGATACTCATGGTCTCTAACCCTCTGGAATCATGAGCCTCCACATTAAATGCTTTCTTTTAAGTGCCTTGGTCATGATGTTTTGTCATGGCAATAGAAAAGTAACTAAGACAGAAAGCAAGTAAATGCATGAAAAGAATTCACTATCACCAGACACCAGGGAAATAGATATTAAAAGCACAAAGACATGTCACTCCTGCCTAAAGTTCAAATTTAAAACAAATACCATGTACTAACAAGGATGCTAAGTCAATGGTACACACACACACACGTGCTAATAGGGATGCAAAATAATATCATCATTCTGAAAAATAGTTTGGTAATGCTTAAAAATTTCAAACATACAATTACTCTATGGGTCACCAATACTGCTCCTGGATACTTATACTGGAGAAATGAAAACATGCTCATATAAAATCTGTATGCAAATGTTATAGCACCTGATTTCATAATTGTCTCCAACTGGAAACAACATAAACCATCCTTAAATGAGTCAAACAAAGACACACACTCAAAGGGGAGTAATATTCAGCAATAAAAGGAGAGTCCTCTGTAACAAGACAGTCTCAAAGGTTGCATACTCTATGGATCCATTTGACAGTTCCCAAAAGATAAATCCGTAGTGATCAGAACAAATTTAGAAGTTGAAAGGAGAGTGAAATGATACTGTTTGTGATGGAACTGTTTTATATTTTGATTAACAGTGGTAGGTACACAAATCTATCTATACATTTGCTAGAATCTGTAAAAGCACAAACTACTATAGATGTGGGTAAGCTGAAATGGATGCACATCTGAGTAAGAGAAAGTTATCCTTCTTAATGATTTAAGACCTGAGGTAATTTCTAGAAAGCAGGAGTGGTGAACATGATAAGTGAGTGCTAGAATGACTCCTTAAACTTTTGAGGTTCTCTCTGTCCTTATGATCCATTGAAAGCAAGTAATGAGATGTAAGTCAGTTCCCTTTCCCAAACAGAGCATAAAATCTCTTGCTATGAAGCTCCAATGAAAACATTGAGATATATTTTCTTCAATATTCTTTGGGGGGAACTGACCTGATAATTTCATTTTGTATTCAAATCAATTACTGCCAATTTTGAAACGTAACGAAGCCACTCACTTTCATGTACACAATTCTGGAACTGGCAACCGATTTATTATACTAGCAAACAAGATTAAAAAAAAAAGTCCTCACAGTAACACAATTTTTTCCATTTGTCAACACACTATACAATATGCTACAGTGAATTTTACAGTGAAATTTGCTACAGTAAAGTTTATTGTATTATAAATGTTAATATATATATATATATATTTAAATTGCAACCCAAATCTTCCCCTTTTAAAACAGAATATATAATTATAGCACTAACACAAATATAAAGATGAAAATTAAAGCAACCCATATTCTTATTAGTGAAGACAATCACTATTAATATTCTGATTTTTAAAAAAATTTTTCAGACACATGGCTATAGATACATAGTATTTTTATCACATAGTTGAAGCATCCCTTATACTATAATTTGCTTCCTTATTTTCCCATTATCATTGTCCTGTGTCTTTAATCTCATAAAACACTGTTTCAGGTGGCTGTACATTATACTATTCTGTTGATATGCCATAATTTATTTAGCAATAATTTATTCTAGGATATGTAAGTAACATCCAATTCTCACTATTGTAAGCAATTATTCATCCATATATTCTTGCATATAAATGTTATTTTCTCCTTTCTAAGATTCATTGTGTGGGGGTGTAGTATGTACTTGTCTGTGTATGGGCACATGCTCCTTTGAGACAGGGTCTCTCACTAAGCCCAGAGCTAAGATGGGCAGCAAGTAGGTCCTAGTGATCCTCCTGTCTCCGCCTCATGCAGTGCTAGATTTACAAGTATGCATGACACTATGTGTGACTTTCTATATTGGGTCTGGAAATTTGAACTAGGCCCTCATGTTTGCACAATAAGTGCTCTTAACGCACATAGTCCCAAAGATACATTTCTTTAGGAAAAATTGCTAGAGCTGAAAGTGAAGTTCCTAGAACCCACAAATAAAAAGTCACAACTCTTTTCCTGAATGTTAGTCTTTTTCAATGAGTTTGCAATTGCATTGATGGTGCAAGATCGATGTGTACAATAAAATGCCTGGTATGTGGACATTAATAAAGGTAGTGGCTACAAATTACACTATTAGCTTTTATATTCCTTACCATCGCACACTCACAATACCTAATACATAAGTAAGCTAGGCTCATTTAGCAATACCATACATTCAGAGAGCAGAATCTTATTATGAAGCTCAACCTACGTATTCTTTTATTGTCATGTGCAATGATACAGTAGTTATCTCCAAGAAACACACTTGTACAACTGTCTGAGTTGGGAACTAGGTTATCTACTTTGTTCAACAAAATCCATTTTTACCTGAAAGAGATAGACAAATACGGTTATTCAGACCTAAGTACCTAGAAGACATTTCCTCAAAAATGAACCAACTGAGCCTGTTACTTCAAGAAAAATCAACTGAAAGTATGTTATCAATAATAAAACCCCAGTTTTCAATGTATTTTCATTGGAGTATTTAATATCTACTACTTTAGGCTCAATAGGGTCCCAATATCATAATGAGGCTGATTAAAAATGTGATTTTCAAAAACTGAATTATGAGATGTACCAACATATGGAAAACATGTATAAGTCACTTAACCAATATTTTCTAAACAACCATTCCATGTTAAAAATCATGCATAGATAAATGATCCATTCAAGGTTTAAGACAGAGCAATGGATATCAATGTACTATAACAAACATAAAAAGATCCAGGACACGATTTCATACCCAATGTTGTAAAGTAACCTTTAACAAACTACCTTGGCAAAAGCAACAACAAACAAAACTACCTTGGCAGAGGGGCTAGCTTAGTAAAGTGTTCGCTGTGTAAGCAGAAGTACCCAAGTTTGATCTCTAGCACCCATGTGAAAAAGCTGAGTAGAGAGGCATGTGCCTGTAATCCTAGCAGTGAGGAGGTTAACACAGAAGGATTCCTAGGGCTTGCTGCTCAGTCACATTAGCTAAATCAGTGAGCTCCAAGTTCACCGAGAGACCCTGTTCTCTAGAAAATAAGGTAAAGAAGCTAATGAAGAATATACCCAATAATGACCTCTGACCTACCCACACACACTTTGGCACACATGGACACAAGTGTACATGCCTATATGAACACATACACATACGACACCACCCACCCACCCACCCCAACCCCCGCCTCCGGCCCCAACACACTTAAAAAAAAAACTACTTTGGTATAGCAACAAAAAAAAAAAAAAAAAAATTGAATGCCTCCAGCTAAGAGAAAGAGCTAGTAAAACATGCTTATTCCTTCCCCAACTACATTTCTGTGTGAAACAAAATTTACTTTACAAACCAAGATAGCAAATTACAATAGATGAGATGCTGAAGAAGATATGAGAATTCTACTATCTACAAAGACAGGTAAGAAAAAATTTAAAAAATATAAAAAAATAAAATTGTCTTGATTCAATTATCTCATTTGGAATACGAAGTTATTTTTTCACAAAAAATGGGCTCTTTTTGAGATAGGGTCTCACTATGTAGAGCTGGCGGGCCTGGAACTTACTACATAGATATCAGAATAGCCTTAATCTAACAGAGATACACCTGCCTCTGCCTGCTGAGTGCCAGGATTAAAGGTGCGTGCCAACACCCAGAATTTAAAAAATGTATTATGATATTTTTATTTAATATACTTATTATTACTCATAAATGGATTGATATTTCAGCACCTCAGTTTTAATTTAAAATAAAATGAATTCATATAAAAATATACTCTTTGGCATCTTCAGTATTTTAATAGTCTACTGGGGTCCCAAAAAGAATTGCTGCACTATACTACTACAAAAGAATTTGTTTTACTTGAAAGTCTTCAATGGGTCTATCTAAAATAGTAGTTCTCAACCTTCCTAAAACGGTGACCCTTTAATATAGTTCCCATGTTGTGGTGACTCTCAACCATAAAATTATTTTCATGGCTACTTCATAACTGTAATTTTGCTACTGTTAAGAATTGTAAGGTAGCAGGGCTGTGGTGGCACACACCTTTAATCCCAGCACTCAGGAGGCAGAGCCAGGTGGATCTCTGTGAGTTCGAGGCCAGACTGGTCTACAGAGCGAGATGCAGGACAGACACCAAAACTACAGAGAAACCTTGTCTCGGAAAAAAAAAAAAAAAAGAATTGTAATGTAAATATCTGTGTTTTCTGATGGTCTTAGGCAATCCCCTGTGAAAGGGTTGTTCACCCCCCACCCCAAAGGGCCATGACACACAGATTGAGAACCACTGTTCTAAAGGCTCTGGAACATCACTACACCATTAAATGGAAAGCTGTAGTTGAGGACCTGTATGGTCTCTAAATCCTTATATGTACATATAGACATAAATCCTGAGCAGTGTCAGTTTTATTTTAGACTGTAGATCCTGAGAGTTGGCTAGCAAATCGTCCAGCTTTTCAGCAGTACCAATTGTTGCTCGAACAGCCAAGGAACGTGAAGCACCTGAACTCCCTGAATGAGACAGCCCTTTCAAGAAACAAGCCAGGTGAGGGAATTTAGACAATCCCTCATTGGCAAATTACATTATGGCACAAAGTAAAAACCACAGAAAATTCTGGAGGTGCTATTCAAATCAGACAAGTTTTAAAGGACTACAAGTTATATATTACTTGACATAGTACGGATGTTGATAAGTGTGTACAGTAAAACCATCCCTTGCTAAGCACAAAACAAACCAGTATCTATTATATAGAAAAAAATATACGCACTCAATTTTTATCATACACACACACACACACACACACACACTTGATATATATATTTTAATCTGGGCTTTGAAAATTTTTCTGTGGTGCCTTGGAAAAGCAGCTGAATTAATTCTCTCCTAAACAGAAATGAGATCATTCTGTTTAATGCAAGACTAGGCTAGATAGCATCATCTGGAAATTCCAATCAGCAACTATCTGTAAAAGTCTGACTTCACTTGTGGGCCATAATGAACATCCAAACCAAACATGAAAGACAGCCATTGCTTAGGGTGTCCGCTTCCCATACTGTTGATATGTACAGCAAAGAACGATAGTTAGTCCCTTTGCTCCTTTAAGACACAGAGGTCAGTGATGTGAAAAAAAATCTCACTTTTGAAAGGTTAAATGAAATTTATTCTGGTTCAATTTCTTACTTTACTACAAGATAGCAGCTTTAGATGACTGGAGTTAGGCTCAGAGTTGAGTTTTCCCTAAATAGACAAGGTTAAAGAAATCAAACTGAAGAACGGAATTCGACTGTTTCGGCAGTTTTCTGGGTTTCCCTAATTGTTTTCAAATATCTGACAACTCATATGGCATTTCCTCAGTATTTCAAAAAGCTGTAAACTTGTATCAGGAGTTGCTGAAAGTCCACGTTCAATACACGTGGGCCAGACTACTGCTGGGTGGCCACAGTCAGACCTGGCATAGTTTGTACTGTTTATTGTGTGGTTGGACCTGTCCAAATTTGGTGTGAATATCCTACTAGTTCCACAGGATCATGTTCTAGTTTTGAGCCTACCAAAAATAATTGATAGCATTTGGTTAGGATTAAATGTAATAAAACTAAAGGAACTATAGACAAATGTTGGTTATTTTACAAAAAGTCAAGTGGCAAGCTGTACCTAACGCTATTTGCTTACTATAAGTCCTTTGACATAGCAAACATTATCCCATGATTAATTGCTTGTATAGAATACCTATCTGGCATGGTTTAGAGGATGTGGTGACCTATGATTTACTTAGATTTGTACACTAATACATTTTCTTACAATGAGATTCTACCCCAACTATCATCAAAGCCCTGTTTTTTTCAGTTTTACTGTGGGAACACACCATGAAGTTGCAGCAAAATGTTATACTCAACTCAAAATTACCTTGTTTGACTTACATAAATTAAGAAAAATCAGCCATTTACAAATAAAAGCATACCCTCTCTATTAATGGGCCTGGTGTTAGAATACTGGTATGCCTGGTGTTCATTTATGCTTAGATACCCAATAAGATGATGTGAAGCAAGAAGATATACCAGTTCTCAGAATGTTCTTTTTATTTTAATTAAGATTTAGGATGGGTTTTATGGATTCCTAAAGAAATCAGCCCTCTTTAAGCTTCACTGGGCTGCAAGTATTGGGCTGCCCATGAAGCTGAATTGGTGAGATGGATATATATTGCTTCTATGTTGCATATTTCTACTACCATTTATAATTATGTTGTTAGAGACTTTACAAAAAAAGAAGCTTAATTCATTCTAAGTGATCTAAATATAAATAGAGAGGCAAAGAAATCAACAATAATTCTACTACTACTTAAAGTTTAAACTATTTTGAACTAATGTACCTGTGATACTACTGCATATTGCAACCTATAACCTAAAAACTCTCAGTCCACATCACCACAGGTAAGAAATGAGAAATTTTGAGGGTTATTGAATACTGACTATTTGCAGCAGAACAGCAGAGTGTTACTGAAAGGCACTGCATGGCTCTCAAACAGATCCACTGTACAATATCATCCCATGAAAAATGGATAAATGAAGGCAATGACGATGAGTGTCCAGTTAGTGAATAACACATTTGCTGGGGTCTGGAGTGAGAAGCTGTTTCATCTTGCATTTATCACATTTATTTACTTAATTTCATTCGGTGGGTTCCCCATAAAATTATTTTGTTTAAGCACTGTGAGGCACCATAAATGGTGTTTGCTCATGATGCTAAATGACTGCACTTTTTTTTTTTGTTTTTGGTTTTTCGAGACAGGGTTTCTCTGTGTAACAGCCATGGCTATCCTGAAACTCTCTGTAACGGCTGGCCTCAATCTCAGAGATCTATTGGGGAATATTATTTTAAGGTGTGTTACTTTTGTTTATGGTGCATTTGTTTAACTCTGTGAAGCTGTGTTACTGTGACTGTTTAAAATACCTGATGCTCTAATAAAAAACTGAAAGGCCAACAGCAAGGCAGGAGAGAGAAATAGGTGGGGCTGGCAGGTAAAGAGGATAAATAAAAGGAGAAAACTAGGAAGGAAGAAGTAGCCAGAGAAGGAGGACTCCAGGGTCTAGTCACCCAGCTACACAACCAGCCTCGGAGTAAGAGTAAGATTTACAGAAGTAAGAGAACAGGAAAAGCCTAGAGGCAAAAGGTAGATGGGATAATTTTAAGTTAAGGAAAGCTGGCAAGAAACATGCCAAGCTAAGGTCGGACATTTATAATTACGAATAAGCCTCCATGTGTGATTTATTTGGGAGCTGAGGGCAGCCCCCCACCAAAAAGAGTAAAAAAAAACAACAACAACAGACATCTGCCTATCTTCCTCCCTAGTGCTGGGATTAAAGGCATGTGCATTCCTGGTTCATCATTACACCTTTGATAAAAGGCAATTCCAAGTCAATCTTGGGTTTAAGAACATAGTGCTTGATGGGTGATATTAATTCTTTGGGCATAATTTTTTGAATTCTACATAAAAATGGGCCCCAAAGAAATAATAATGTATTTTTGCCACAATAATACACTAAGCAGTAAAACAGAAATATAAAGAGTGGCAGTAAGAAGGCAACAAGCTAGGTATCTGCTCTCACCCTCCCCAGGTTATCTAGTTAGGCACAGGACTCCTCTAGCAACACAATGAAAGTATTATACTTAGGCAGGCTGCTACTCTGTATCATAACAATAATATTTGTGGGCACTGACTCGTTGCCACAAACTTGGCTTGAGAAGAAAAGAAATTAAGGCTACTGAGGTGTTGCAGTAATTAGTAATGTAAAATACAGAAACAGTAACAAAGAGCTATTTGTCAATGCTTTCAGGCTCTTAAAACAAATGTGGAGTTTTGTGTTAACTTGATATCAATCTTGTATAGCACAAATAAGCCCTCTGTCAATGTAGTAACATTATGAAAAAAGAATTTAAAGAAAACATTAAAAATAATAACCTTTATTTGTTGGTCCCTTGGTTACTAAGCATCAAGGACACCCATTACTAAATGAAGGGCTGTGGCAAAGATCACAGATGAGACAAAGAAAATATAAATCCAGTCTTCAAAAAGAATAATTCAGAAAAATTCTGAGATTATAAAACCTAGAGCTAATTTTTTATTAAGAAATTTTATTATTCATTTTACATAACAATCACAGATCCCCCTCTTCCCTCCTCCCTCCCCTCCAACCTTCCCCTGTCACCCATTCCCTCCAACAAGAAGGTAAGGTCTCCCATGGGGAGTCAGCAAAGCCTGGTACATTCAGTAGAGGCAGGTCCAAGCCCCTCCCTCTGCATCAAGGCTGTGCAAAGTGTCCCACCACAGGTAGTGGGCTCCAAAAAGCCAGTCAGTTGTGTAGCTTGATCTGCTTAAGGGGCCCCCTGGCAGTAGGATCAGGATCCATCCCTGGTGCATGAACTGGCTTTTTAGAGCTAATTTCTAAGGAATTACACTACTAATTCTGGCCCTAGCAACTAATCAAGGGCTAAAACACCGATAGCAAGTACTCATCTATTCTTTTTTTTTAAATTTTTTTTTTTAGATGGAGAGGCAGTTCCATATAGGATTAGCAATATCTCAACATTCAAACGTAAGAGCAAAGAGCCCTAAGGAACATTCTTTTGCAGGTACCTAGAAACATAGGAAGGCTGGTAAAGAAACATACCTTGCCCTATTCAAACACCTTAAACACTGCATAATGAGGAATGGTGAACACATTTGAGTTCACTATTATCACTGTGTCTTTCAGATACTTCACCTTTAGAAAGGTTTGACTCGATGTATGTATTCAAATGAGAGTTTAATGTACATAGTAACTAATAGTAAATGACCCACCACTCCCTCCCAGGTATCAAGAAGGGTTGAATTTCCCACTTATCAGAGAGTCATTAGGGTAGGTTAGCATCTCAATCTCAGATTTGCTTTTTGGACAGTTGAGGGAACACTTCAAAAATGAACCAGCTAAACAAACTTCCCAGCAGTACTTGACAGAGCTACACCTATTCTTCCCATTTCCAAAGCAGTAGAGAATTAATTACCAGTTCTATGGATCTATTGTAAGTATAATAGACTAAAGAGCTATCACAGACACATTTATTGTAAAAGCACAATCCCAAGAGTGTCTAGTGGAGGGCCAAAACGATTAACACAAATGCTTTGTCAGATCAAAGATAAAACCTGCACCGCCCAATTGAGGAATGAATTAGAACAGTGGGTTATCTTTCAAATTAACCAGGGCAGTTAGTGAGGAAAATTTCATGAAAGTGTAATTCTTAGCCTTTGTGAATCCACACAGCAGGCATTCTGCCAGCTGACAAGATGATGAAATTTTCATGCTTAAAAAAAGCCTCTTCATTTCCCAATTTAGATTAGCTAGTGCTTCTCTCCCTTTGTCTCTCTCTCTCTCTCTCTCTCTCTCTCTCTCTCTCTCTCTCTCTCTCTCTGTGTGTGTGTGTTTGCTCTTGGGGAAAGAATTTAAGTGGGGCATGTATCAATTTTTCATTCTAAACTTGAATCTTAAAAACCATCCTTTAAAGCTTAGAGATTAATCTGCTTTCTTATGATTAAAAAGAAATACCAGTTCAGTATTAACAGAGTAACAAACAACCCTCAAAGCATGAAATCAATTTTGAATTAAAGTGTTTTTGTGCTGTGTCAGTTTTTCAACACTTCATCAAACCTTGAAGTAAAATATAAAGTTGTATTTCTCCTAAGTAAATCAATATATTACTCAAAAGGTGCACTTGTTCAGTGTCTTGTACATTTCCATGCAGGTGGAAATTTGTATGTTAATGGAAATGAGAATTCCAAGGATACACTGTATGGAAGGGGTTAGGAAAAAGCATCTCCCACTAAAGGAGGCAGTATTAAAATATGATGTGATGTAGATTGATTGATTCTGATATATATATATATATATGTATATATATACATATATGCAAAAACATTACGTCACATTTATTCATCCAGTCAGGACTATTTTTTCATGACAGAAAATAAGAGCATATAGTGCATTTTTCCAAAATGCAAATGATTTAGAAGTATACTTTGTGACTTTAATTTCTTTTCTTGGCAAACTAATTTCATAATAATCTATAACTACGTTCCTTGGCAGGTTACAGGTTTGGTCAAATGCCATATTCCTCCAAACTTCTCCAAGTTCTTCCTAAGTGTACATTTCTTTTCTCAGTGTACATTGATTTCCTTTGCTGTAACTTTAAGACTACAATAAATATGACACTGTTAACTAAGGTCCATAAACAATTGTTTCTGTTCAATGAGTATTTTTTAATATTACAAAATATGAAGAAGCCATTTTGGTAACCTGCTTCAAAGAAAAGTCACTTAATCTCAGTACTATTCCCAATACCCTTTCTAATGTGCTTGCTGCATCAGTCTTTAGTTTGATTGCCATTCATTATCATACAACACACTGAACTAACAGAGGCACAGTTAACCAGAGAAACTTAACATCATGCCCCTCTGCTGGCAAAAGGGGCATTGTATCTGGAGACAACAGAAAAAAGAACTGTCTCTCACTGACTTTTAAGATACACTATATACAACCTCAGCATGAGATCATGAAATAAATGATGGTGTTATTTTTCTCCCATCCAGTCACTTATGATTAGAATCAGAAAGTAGAAAAGTTTCTAAGTTTGAGGACCAACATTTCTATCAATCCCCTTAATCACAAGAGTAACATTTGACTAGTTTGATCAGGAATATCTTAGAAAAGACAATCAAGTGGGCAGTTAAGTGCAGATAAACTTTCACTTGCATGTTACAGAGATAGTTGGTGGACAAGACAAAGCAAGTGCTCTAATAGCATTATTTTAAATACCTGGTCTCTAAAAGTAGATTATATAGCTTAAAAATGCTTTTGTAACTATGGACATTAACACACAGCCACACAGACACACACACGCACAATTAGATTACAAATTCATCTTTGAGTTTGGGCACATTCTAATTATACGGATCATTTTTCTCCCTATTCTCAACTTAGTCAAAACAGATAGCTCCTTCTTACAGAAGGAACTAGAGTCATTGTTTTAGTATTAACATTTCCATGGTGAAGCTTTTGATAGACTAAACACAGAGGGAAAAGCCAGGATTCTTCCCAAGAGTAAAGAATCATACTTTGCTCAATGAGGCCTGTAAATGAGAAGCTGAATAGTTTTGATTTGGGTTCTTCATGCTAAATAAAAGTCTAACATTTCATGAGATGAATGTTTCATGTACTATAGAATGTGACCCCACAGATAACCTTTATTCCCATCCAGCTCTTCATTAAGTGCAGCACAGCTTTATTCACTAAACTTTGCAGACTTTCCCAAAGTGTAGTCATAATTATTATGTTTTTAAAAAAACCTTCAAGGCAAACCTACTTTTTAAAAATATACATACAAACTATTCTATGCCAAATCACAATGTGACTCTATGTTCTCATTCTTCATCTTAATGATCTAATATCCATTTTTATATAATGAGTTATATTTCTTATTATGTGAAACTTGTTTCAAATTACTTCACATGTGTTTCAAAGAAGTAAAGGCAATGTTACATTTTAATAAACAAGCAGAAAGTATAGGATGTTAAAGTCATGGGTCTTACCTAATAGTACCTGAACATTTTTTAAAATGCCTTGTCAACACAGCCTTTTTTATTGTTTTTATTTTTCATTTTCAAAACAGAGTTTCTCTGTATAGCTCAATACAGCTTTTTAAAAAGGTAATTTTTAAGTGACAGAAAATTTGTTGAGATGATAAGTGATATGTGCCACACTAAAAAAAATGAGAAATGTACAGTCTTTTTAAAATTTATTTTTTAAAGAGAAAAAGACCACATTCATCAGAAATGTGTTAAGAAAACAAACCAAAACTCAGAATAAAAGCAAAGAAAGATTACTTACTCTTCTGGGATTTTTACTGTACATATATAAAAAATGAGCTATTCTCTTTGAAATCTCAAATTCCACTTCAATTAAAAAGATGTTTCTTAGCCGGGCGGTGGTGGCGCACGCCTTTAATCCCAGCACTCGGGAGGCAGAGCCAGGCGGATCTCTGTGAGTTCGAGGCCAGCCTGGGCTACCAAGTGAGTTCCAGGAAAGGCGCAAAGCTACACAGAGAAACCCTGTCTCGAAAAACAAAAAAAAAAAAAAAAAAGATGTTTCTTTTCATTTCTTCAGAATACTAACCAAAGACTGGCTTAGATTGTCATGTGAACACAAAGTACTGGGTAGTGGTCAACCTAGTAAAATCATTACCCATAGTATCATGACTACTTACTGGAGATAGGCAACATTGGTGTTTTTCCTGTTCTAGCCAAAGATCTGAGGGACCATTTAATTTAGTTAATTAGGCTACAATAAATGAAAATAAAATTTCTGAATACATTTTCACTTTTCTTAAAACCAAACAGCCAGGCAGTGGTAGCACATGCCTTTAATCCCAGCACTCCGGAGGCAGAGCCAGGCGAATTTCTGTGAGTTCGAGGCCAGCCTGGGCTACCAAGTGAGTTCCAGGAAAGGTGCAAAGCTACACAGAGAAACCCTGTCTCAAAAAACAAAAACAAAACAAAACAAAAAAACAAAAACAAAACAAAACAAAAAAATCCAACTTTCAATCTTTAAAATAGTCATCAGTAATGAAAGAGCTTGCTGTCACATTACTAGACTAAAATTTCATACTCTGAGCAGGTGACATGGCTTAGTTGGTTAAGGCCTTGCCACCAAGCCTGATGACCTACCTGTGTCTGATCCCCTGGAACCAACTTGATGGAAAGAGAGAACCAACTCCCTCAAGTTGTCATCTAACCACCATACAGGCACCATCCTGCACTAACATCAACCCCCCACCCCGCCCCCACAAGTAAATGTAAATAAATTTTAAATTACAGTCTGTAACATTTTATTAATAGTATTTTACTATGAATTTTCCCAAATGTTTTCCACTTACATCAAAAACTATAAAACAATTATTATACTTCAGTAAACTGAATGTATAGTCTTATTACAGATACTTACATCATAGTACTTTTTGATGCAATGTCTAATGTCCACGATCAATTTGTTGCTCAGCTGCACCATAAAGGTGAGTGGCGAAGCCTTACAATCAACATTACTGCAACGATACAAGCTGGGCTCCATATCAATTCCCTACAGAAGCCAGGACAAACAAGTACAGAATAGGTTATTACCAGAAAGTATTTTATGCTTAAAAGTTTCATTTCTTTTCTTGGTGCATAATACTTTTGGAGGTGAGTTTTGAACTCTGCTTTACCCACTACTTATAGCTTAAGACCCCATTTAGAAGTACATGGCATATACTCTTTGGTTATCATCACAATGGAGTACAAAGTCAAAAGGAAAACTATAAACTCACTATTTTACATTCCATGCAAGACAGGCTTTACGGATAAGGCCACTTCCCCTCCGAAAATACCAGAGAAATCATGTTACCAAAAATAAACATTCTTCTAGAGACACTGATCAAAAATTTTAATTTGCACTCATTCATTCCAAACTTGAAGATAAGCAAGAGCCCTTATATGACATCAGTTTGCTGTTACTGCACCAACTGAATTTTAGGCAGCAAAATATAAAATTTAAAAGGATTGTACTACAAAAGCAATAAAGCAATCTCATTTATCACCAGATTGGCAAATCAATAATTTCTATGCTTGAAAAGAATTGAAATATATTTGGGAAAAGAAGACTTCAATAAGAGTATAAATCTGGATGAGTTAACTATTAGCAGTTGCAGAAACATTTTATTGTGTCATGATTTGTTTTAAACAAAGACAAAACAAATATAAGATATAGGAAAACTGTTGGGGTTTCTGGAGCATTTGTTTTCCTTCTGGGTACTTAAACATCTTGGTTGGTTTCCTGCTCCAATCTGGTGCATAACCCTACCCGACAAACTAAGCAATTCCAGGTGGAAGAGATTTCAGAGCTTGACATCGGCTCTTCCACAGTTAGCCCATCTGCAAGTCGTCAAGCCTCCATGCAATTAACTATCTTATTTACAGCTGTAATGAAGCAAAACTCAAGGATTTAGCAAGTATTGCTGATATGTGTCTGCCTCTTCCTTGCACTTGCTTCCAAAAGCTGCTTTGTTTTGATTTTTAAAAAATGTAAAACATCTGCTGTTTGTCCAAATTAACTTAAAATAATTACTTTTAATTTAGATAAAGGATGTATTTTCTTTCAGTTTCAAGGTTTTACAGAGTTCTGCTGCCTACTCATTTGCCAATGGCTAGCACGCTTATAACACTGCAGTGAAATCAAGTGAATTGGCTAAGTTTCAAGTTCTGATCCAAGGTCAATGATACATTTTTTGGCAGTACTTCTTGACAGGAATGTCTCCTTGTGATTTTTTTTAAACGTCTGATATGGAAGACCAGGGAAAAGATAATAAGAGTACCTTTGGGGGGTGGGGGAAAGGAGGTAAGAGGAACATGTAAAGACAAACAAAAACTTTCGCAAAACGTCTAATTCTTGTTAAGATACAGACAAGTATTGCTCTAGCTTAAAAAGTGGGGGTTGGGAATAAGGAATACAGGTTACTAATTAAGGAGCTGCAATAAAAATATTTTGAGATAATTAGAATTTTTAAGAGTCCATTTTAAAACTAAGGTCAAGAACTTTAGGAAGGCAAAAACAATTATTAAAGCACATTCAATTAAGCATGTCTCAGCAGAAATGAAGTTCTAAAAGCAGAATTCATGTAGCAAAAATTCTTTAAAGACATAAACACAACATCTAGGTTACCTTCATAGACCTTAAAGTGTAGGGGAAGGCATTCTGTACTAGTTTTCAAACAAAATGGAAGACAGGAAAAAAAAAAAAAACTAACCGAGCCTTCAAAGACGTTATCATAAATATTTTCAGTTCCACATGTAGGACAAAGGCATTTGAATTTTTCACAGTCCTTGTATTTCTCTTCATCAGTCAGCTGTGCTGGACCACCAAGTAGAGCATCATTCTCTTCATCTTGGTGATACTGATGAACTCTAAATTGAGTAGAGTCAAGTCCTATCAAGAAAAAAAATTAAGATTATTCATCCAAAATAAAATACCTCCAAAGTAAATCCTCACAAAAGAATGGTTTTCAAGTTCATGCACACGCAGGTAAAACCATTTGAGCCCAAGATCACATGGACAAATGGTTTCTCTTTTTATAAGAGATTATGAATCAAACAAGTAACTATCAACAAGATGCGTAATACAACACTAGACATACAGGTTCCAAAGCATTTCATAAGATGGTTTTTTTCAAGTTACACTAAAAACTCAAATAATTATGTTGTTATCATATTCAAAGTGCAACCATTAAAAGGAAACAAAACAAAATTCCCATTGAAGAAAATAGGTTCACTGCCATTAAACTCCTTCAAATGCAGACACAACTGCAAATCTTGATTTCAATGCAGTGGTCGATTTCATCTTGGCTCAATAGTTAACAGCATGCATGTTGCAGTCTAATTCAGTAGTTATAATTTAGTAGCAGCAACGAGACAAAGTGCAACACCTTTTTTTCTATGTTTAGAACTCAAATTTAAAACATGCATAAAAAGATGGATCTACCTATTCCATAAGTCCACACACCCGTAACAGCTTTGAAACTAAATGTAATTTCTATATTTCATTTGAAACAACACAATAAATAAATCCATGGTTTATACTACCTTGTTTCCACAAACTAAAGAAATGAAACATTTTTACCAATTTAATTTTCCCCTGTTCAAAGCCTATCTGTCAAATTTCACTACTTGTATTTGTATTTAAAATTCAAACTCCTATATTCTCTTTGGTCAGTCATCAAGTGACACACAGTAATTACAAGTTTCTGAGGAAAAGGTTTTTAGAGTAGCAGCAAGGTGGCAAACAAAGAATAGATGATTGAGATCTGGAGTCTCAGTTTTCTCACCCCCCAAAATGGAAGTGTCACCACCAGTCATACGGTTTTGAACTTCAAATGAGATAATAAAAGTGTAAGCCTAGTTTAATGGTACTCACTACATGTTAAACACTTAATAAGTCACACTTGAATACAACACAAAGTAGCAAATGGACACCATTTAATCCAGACTATATTCACATGAAACAAACATTCATGCTACACATGAAGTTAATAACTATGCCTTATAGAAATTAAAAGTATCTCCTAATATGACAGCATAAGAAAAAATTTTAAATAGTTTTTTCAGAACAATCCATAAAATAAGTGATATGTTACTGTGATATATGGCACTTGCCCCGTGTCAAGACTATCATTTTTAGTTTACAAATTATCTGCCTCCTAGAAAAACAACAGTTAAGCAAAATATGGACCAAACATACCCTCATATTTAAAAAGGACAGAGGAACTGAATGTGAAAAACCACATTCATAAATGAGGTTGTTTGTTGTCTATAGTAACAGATAAATCCACCTAGTTTATTAATCTCTAGTTGTGAATACAGAGGATATTCACAGAATGTGTTGATTAATCTGTAGCTATGAGAAAGCAACTTTAACTTTTCTGAATGTATAATTGTTAATCAATTTCCAATACTAATTTTAACTTTAAAGGAGGGATGGGAGACAGTTTTCTAAAAGGCAAGATTCTTACACGCTCCCCCAAACAAAGGAACAAAACCATGTTGGATTGTACATATACACAATTAACCAAGGGCTGTTCCATAGCCTCCTCTATCAGCCCTGTTTCCCTTGGCACACCTGAGTACATGGAGGAGCACACTAGTAGCTAGCTAGCCAGCCAGCCCACCTGCCCGACGGGCTAACCAAAAATGAACATGGTCTATCTTGCTACTTACAGAGCACAACCAACAAATGTCTCACCGTGAGAAAAAAAAAAATCAGGTCCTATGCAATATCTACTCGAAATGTTGACTTCCACAAATGACTGCTATCTTCCCATGGCAGTAACTAGGCCATCTGGCCCAGTTAATTACTTCAGATTCATTCTGAAGCTGAACTGTTTCAGTGGAAAAAGCTTTAATCTTGTATTCGCTTAGCTATGGTTCTTGTTAATTATTAAAAACACAAAAGAAAAATAAAGTGTGATTAACTTTAAAGTATTAAGCATACAACAGTCTTTGTACTTACTACTTGAATACAAAAACATCATTAAACAAGTGGTATTCTTGGAAGGAGAATTATAAATGTAGCAGGAAAACTGAAGAGGACTTACATTTTTAAAGTAGACATACTATGCCATGTTCTAAAAAAAGAAAAAGGATCACAATCCTTTTAGGAAACTGGAAAACTCAGGGTAGAGCAAGTCCCAAACATAATCAACACACGAAGTAATTTAACCAAATTATCACAGAATATTTCAAAGTTTTAGTCAACTTGGAAGTTTTACTGCTTATACCAGAACTTATTAAGGCTGGTAATTTTCAAACAGGAAAAAAGTATCTGGTGCTGCCACCTAGAGGTAGAGATTTTGAATTTTAAGTCTGCAAAATAGACCTGAAGCATAAAACTCCCTTTGTGTGACAACCCAAAATTAAAAGCTGTCAGAAATGCCGTTAAAGCACAATCTTTACCATCACACTTGCCCTGCCTGCATATATGTTCTGTAATTAATATTAAACTGCTCACAGTGTGTAACCATGTAAAAGCTCAGCAAGAGATGTAAAACTGAATTCCAAATTCCTTACCTCTTCTACCGACAGCTTTCTCTGAACAATTGGTTTAGAGAAACAAACTTTAAGCCCTGTTTGAAAAAGGAAACTTCCACTTCTACTAGACTGCTTTTAGGTGATTTGAATCATTTGGTCAGACAGAAAATAAAGAAAGGAGTAACCTGAGTGGGCACTAGAAAACCAGTTTTCTGGCAGAACAGCTGTGATTTCCACACAATAACCAGAGATGATGTGATGTATGCTTTAATTCAATCCTGCAACTTGTAGTGATCAAGTCGTTTGTACTGAGATGGGAGGGACAGAAGAGGTAGTAGAATGAAATTAAAATACTGTCATTTATAATTAGAAAATTTCTAGGATCTCACATTATTTTGGCAACAGGATCAAAGCTCTCAGTTTCAAAGGCATATTTATAGAAAGTAGCATCACAGGCATTGGGTGGGTGAGTTTAGCTGTACAGTTTTTACTTAATATCACCACTCTTAATCACACAATGCAACATTTGACATATAATGATTTTTCTACTATTGTCTTTTTTAAAGCATTGTAGACGACTTCTGTTCTTGAAATGCTCATTTATGTCCCTTCTCAAATATTTGAATTATTTATAATTCAAGTCATATGTTTATCTGAGAAACATCATGACACACTTGTTCAAATATTTATCTTTTCTTCCAAAAAAACAAGGTCTCAATACAACTGAAAATAACTGCAGTAAAGCCGGTTAATTCCATACATTCGTGCAAGTGGGAGGAGGGAAAGTCTACACAGGTGATATTCCAAGTGAGAAAAGGAAGTAACTGTTATCCACAAGCAGTTGTTTGTAATAAGAGTCAGTTGAGATACTAGGAAGCCAATTAATATAGACTTGTTATTGCCATTCTTTAATGAAAATGTATCTTAAAATGTAAAAACTCATTTTTCCTTTGCACATATCTAGGCTTACAAGTATCTGGACTTCCTAGAAAACAATATATAAAATGCAAATTTAGTATTAAAGAAAAAAATGTGAAAATCTGAAGGGCCAATGCTATAATCCATAAACAGCTGTATATAAAAAAGCTGCCCAGTTTTATTCATTATAGTCCCAGGTGAAAACTAGGTTAATGGATATTAAGAGCAGAATGATCTACCAACAATACTACTCAGCAAAGAAAAAAATGGATTCCAATACAAGCAACATGATAGAGTTCCAAAAAAATATTACATGAAGTCAAAGAAATTGAACCTAACAAGAACATACTGTAGAAAATAATTTACATACAATTATAGACTAGGAAAAACTCATCTACAGTAACAGAAATCAGATGAGTGTTGCTGTTATGGGAGTGTTGCCTGTAAAGGGCAGAAGGAATGAAATAGTCTGAAGTGATGGAAATGTTCTAAAACTGATTTACAGCAGTCTTAAGACTTTTGAGCCTTTCATGATAAAATATGTAAATCCTACTTATTAAAAAAACATAGGGAGTAGGAGATGTTCACAATCTGTATTTCTAAGGGGATCATATTTGAAAACATGTAAGAAATGCCTGCAAATTAAGAGATAAACACAATTCAACAGAGGAGATGTTTAGCTGACCAAAAAACTTGGGGAAAGTTTCATCAATCATCAAATGCAGAGTAAAACCACAATGGTAGGTATTGCACTGCATAAAATGAAGAAGAGAGACAATACCAAATGTTGATAAGAACACAGAACATTCAACACAGTTTGCAAGGCTGTTAGCTCCACTTTAGAAAATTTGAAGCAACTACTGAAGCTGAACTGGCTTGTATACAGTGGCCTATCAGTAGTACTAAGTACTACACTCAACAGAAATAAATATGTTTAACAGAAGACATGTGCAAGAATTCTTCAAACAGTGCTATTCATAATAGCCAAATGTGGGAACAACCCATGAACATACATACAGGAGGTATTAATATAGTGTAGTCATACAATGAAACACTATGTAAAAAATTACCAAAAGTACAACTACACAGATGAATCTCAAAAACATAATGGAGTGGAAGTAGCCAGACACAAAGAATACAGGCACAATTCATACAATGTCCCCAAATAAACAAAAATCTTCTGTGTTAGAAGCCATGATACCAATTTCCTGGTAGTGGAAGACCATCTCAAGGAGACAGAAGAGTGCTTCTGGGGATAAAGTAATATACTGTTTCATGAACTCAGTTCAGACTACACAGCTGTGTGTTGATGTGAAACCCCAACAAGTTGTTCAGTTAGTTTTTTTCTATTTTTTGTGTGCATGTGAAACTCCAAAAAAATTTACACTTAGGAGGTAAGAAAGGTGAATACTAAATACTTCTTATGATAGACCTATAGTTTGTCTCAAAGTCATGAGATATAACATATTTCTAGAAAGATGTACAAAACATCATCTGGGAAGTAATCTTAGCAAAACATAAAAAAAACTGAAATAAATATAAATGTGGTTAAGTCTTTAATCCAACTAACAATTTACAGGAAATATATGGGATAGAGGAACATGTTTAACAATACCACATCAATGCAATGAGCAAACCCTGGAGCCACAAAAATTCTACAGTACAAAATCTTCAGTTTCTTTCATTAATAGTGAAGATAAAAAAAATGAGGAAAAAAATTAACTATTACATGGACCTAGACTGGTTTCCAGTTCAAATACTGAGCTTTAAAAAAACGAAGTTCATTCACAGTATGATCAGGGAAATGTGTAACGAAGTAAAGGAGTTGTGGGTTCTCTCTCTCTCTCTCTCTCTCTCTCTCTCTCTCTCTCTCTCTCTCTCTCTGTGTGTGTGTGTGTGTGTGTGTGTGTAATGAGATGATAATATGATAATATTGTGCTTATGCTGAAAGGGAAAACTGACGCCATCTGTAAATGCAAAATAAAACACGTATAGATGAAATGTTAGGATTCACATCATGGTCATTAGAGGAGGTAAAAAAGAAGAATAAAAATAGCCAGCCAGAATTGACAGAAAATGAAGGTGAGTGATGACTACTTGAAGGCTTACTTATATAATTCTATTACCATACATATTAAATTTTTCCATTAAGTGTTAAAATACCGTAAGTCCAATCTAAAAATAAACAATTAAAAAAATTAAAAATGTATAAAAACAAACAATTCACAGAACAAACTTCAGACAACTAACTTCCAACACTAGAAATAGCTTCTCCATAACCAAAATGCAGAATTTCTAAATATTTTAAAAGATGTAACAGCTAGGGGCTGGAGAGATGCATGAAGCATTCCATATTTCTGTCCGTACTCACCAGAAATTTGGTCTTACCCAAAAACTCTGTATTCTTTAGAGCTCAGTAGCAGTATCTCAAAAGATCTCCATCCACAGCAATCACATGGTGGCTTACAACCATCAATACAGTTTTAGGGATCTGACACACTCTTCCGTCTTCTGCAGGCACCATTCATGCACACACATGCACACACACACACACACACACACACACACACACACACACACACATACACACACCACAAAGTAAAAAATCTATTTTTTTTTTAATTTTAAAAGAAATAATAGATAAATCTTTAGGTTACTTAAATACTGCTTTGGGAAGGGATAGCTCCCAAAAAACTCAACAGCAACAAATTCCTAATGGGCAACATTCATGACTTCAACTCAAAATGTTTTTAATGTCTTAATGCTACAGCCAAGAATGAATTTTAAATTAATGAATATGCACAGGTTGAGTATGCCTTATCTGAAACCCTTGGGACCAGAAGTGGTTCAGAGTACAGATCTAAAATTTTAACATATTTGCATATACATGACAAGATTTCTTGGGGATAGGACCAACCACAGTCTAAACACAAAATTCTTTTACTTTTCATATAATCCTTGTATACCTAGCCTGTACCTAATAATTTTATTTAATACTTTCACTGTACCTGAATTTTGACTATCACATGAGAGCACAAGACCTGTTAAATGAAAGCAGTTGTAGTATTTTCCACCACATAAGTCAGTTTTTTGAAAAACAGAAGGAAAAGAGCAGTTAAAGAATTACTAAAGCATTCAAAGTATGTGGTCAGGTATCATCATGCCAGTTAGTGCCAAAAGGTTTCCGATTGTGGAGCATTTCAGATTAAGGATGCTCAATCTTTACACTAGTCTAGAAAAACCTTTACAAGTATTCTTTCATTTAAACATGAAAATAGAATACTTTATGCTAAATAAAATTTGCAAAATAAAACATCACAAATTAACAGACCAATTATTGATTAGCTACCTCATAGAACGCCCTCTGTTCTTTCAAATACATTAATATATGGGGTAAAGGGAGGCAAGCAGAATTCAAAGCTTCTATTCTAATATTTTAGATTTTAATAAACTAGTAATTGTTTAACTGCTTCCTCTTTCTGATTTTGTATAAACTGTGTTATTTTTAACAATAAAATAAGCTTCAACATTTGACAGAAAAGAGGAACCAACAATCTACCACTTTAACCCTTCCTGTCTTTTTTGTTTGTTTGTTTGTTTGTTTGTTTGTTTTTTCAAGGCAAGGTTTCTCTGTAGTTTTGGAGCCTGTCCTGGAACTCTCTCTGTAGACCAGGCTGGCCTTGAACTCACAGAGATCCACCTGCCTCTGCCTCCCAAGTGCCAGGATTAAAGGCATGCACCACCACCGCCCGGCTTCCTGTTACTATATATTACAGTTTAGGCACCTTAGTATGATGCCTTCAGTTTTCTCATTTACTATGTTTTATCCATTTTTCTATTAGCAACTTTTTTTACAGTGCTGAGTGAGAGCAAATCTATGGCCTCTTACATGATAGGCAAATGTTCTACCACAGAGCTATACCCACAACCCTATTTTTTGTTTTATTTATGGTTTACCCTGTTCTCTTAAGATAGGGTCCATGGTGGTTTGAGTAAGAATGGCCCCCATAGGATCATATGTTTGAACACTTGGTCCCAGTTGGTGAAACCATTTGGAAAGGATTAGCAAGTTTTGTCTTAAGGTTTCAAAAGATTCGCACTTCTCAGGATGTTCTCTGCCTCCTGCTAGTGGATCAAGATCTGAGCTCTCAGCTTCTGCCACCATGTCTTTGTTCTGTCATCACAGAATCTAACCCTTTCAAACGACAAGTCCAATTAAACTCTTTCTTTTACAAGTTCACTTGGTCATGGTGTCTTATCACAGCGACAGAAAAATAAGTATGTATAACCCAGGTTCTCCTGCCTTAGCTTCCAGAGTGGAAGGATTACAGAAGTTTGCCATCAGACAAAGCACAAACAACACAGTTTTAATAGTCATTTGGGGTACACTTAATTTAAATGATCTTTTAAAGAAATAGGTCTAATGTGAACAATTTGATAAATCGTCATTTTTCTTTAGAAATTCTAAATATTAACAAAGGTGGAATTATTAGTTATTACTGCAGCGGTTTCTAAACTGTTCTAGTCTGGTTCAAAGCTCTTAGAAGCTTCACTGCTTACATTATACAGCATACAGTATACAGAACAGCATCACGACCGCCCATCAGTGTTATGAGTTAGTGAGAGGAAACATCTTATAGCACTGATGTGCAAGCTGTGCCACTGATACCCTTATAGAGAGGTACCCCATCAATTCCCTCCAAGTAGTGGAGGTAGTAGCTATCATGGGTTATTCCTGTGGAGAAACTGGCACACAGCCTATTCTCATAATGCTCTAAATATCTCAACATTCATAAATTCTTCCATGAAGACCCTGGGGAGGTGTGTTCTTTGCTTCACATAATTTGATAACCCTTTATTTTACATCTTTTGGAAACAGGCTGTGATATATACTAGACATCCTTACAGCAGTGAAATCAACTAATTATTGGGCCTGAATTCAATTAAAAGAACCCATGGCTCTACCTTACCTTGGTATCCTTCACAAAGAATACATGATGCTGGGCACAACAGGCCTGACATTAATTTGTTCCATGAATACAAAAGCAGATTAGACAGGGAAGAGGAGTTACTGGATAATGAACTTGGGACAGAACACCAGCATGTAAAAAGAGGTTCTTAGCAGCTGTCAAGATTTCCTATAATATACTACCATGCACCTGATGTTAGCTTTTAAAATTTATTATTAGTTAGCTGATATAAAATGTGACGCTTGAAAATGATGGCCATATAATACTCTTATAAGAGCTTAATCATGAAAAAAGACAAATTCTTTTACAAACTAATACTTGAGGCACCTGCTAGTAGCACCATTGTTTTACGCTCAAGCATATGTAGTTCATTCTATGCCCTCCATTACATTTTTGTAGATATATTTCCTAAAGAGTGCCAAAAGCACTCCCAAATATTGCTTACCCACTAATGCATTTATTTGTAGAAAATTACTGGGCTTTGTCAATTCACAAAAACTAACATCTGTAACATGAGTGGCATGAAGCATTTCATTTTAGTTTTTGAGACAAGGTCTTGCTAAGGAACCCAAGTTGGCCCAGAATATCCAGCAATCCTTTTGCTCCTTCCTCCCCAGTGCTAGAGTTTATAGGCATGCCCCACCATGTCCAGCTAGTGGCATTTACAAAAGAGAACTTATGCTTCCAAATTTAACTCATTAATGTAATCAAGGGATTATGTTCATTCTGCCTTGTCTTAAGCAGTATTTTCAAAAATGAAATTCTCGATTCACATTCTTCAAATATCAGTAATTTCTCAAGACACATAAGAAAAATGCCCAGAAAAACAATCCTTAAATTCTAGCATTGACTATAAAACAATGTACTATATAGCTGTTGTATAACTCATTGCTCACTGGAGGAAAAGATTAATGTAATTCTAAATACTATTATGCACAAAATAAAAATTTACTGAAAGATGAAATGATAGGCTGAACTTTAGCTTATCCTTCTCACTAGTTTGGTTTGCTAGGAACAGAAGACTATTGGGATGTTTAAGCACACTGTGAGTATTTCATCCACAGAATATAGAGAGCTTGCAATAGAGCTAGAGAGAGAAAGAAAAACCTACAGTCTGGAGAACAAAAGCTAAGAGTTCCAAGTTTTAGTGACCATGTTTCCCATAGGGCTATTGTATAAGAAGAGTAATACTATATTTTTTCCTATTCACAGATGAAAAAAGAGTAAAATTTTATTTTATTTAAATCCAATAGCAATAATCTTGCACAGGTTTCAGAAAATGATACACATTTTATAGTGGGATAATGAGAACCATTAGTTATTAGAGAGAACAAATCATTCTCTCTCAATTCAACAGACTTATCCACTCACTCATTTAATAGACTATCCTCTTTCTCCTATTTCATTAAAATGGCCTTCCCATGTAGAACACCTGGCCATGCAACATGCCATCAGACAGACTTCAGGAGGCATCTTGATGGGAGAGAAATAGAGAATTTCCAAAGTGAAGCCACAGGATAAAACCAATACTTGATACTTGCCTTTCATTTCAAGGAAAGTAACATAAAGGCAATAGAAAAAGGAAAAGGTAGTTGAAAAATTTACTTGCTCTCAACAAAAGAGACTTAAAAATAAAAAATTCATGAACTTAATAATTTTCCTAAATGAAATTATACCATTATTCCTGATTTCTTTGTACTAACTAAAAGGACAAAGTATCAAAGTTCACTAAAGTTTCGACATCGTTATACATTTCATTAATCAAAGATAAAAACTACATTAAAAGCAAGAGAATTATTTTATGTCTGTGATTAGGCAGTTGGAGGGCTTGTATTTCATGTATACATTTGTACACTTCAACGTATTTAACAGTGTCGGTTCACTAACTGCAGTTTTTTACATAAAGAAAATAGATTGAGAATTTTGAAAATAAATTACAGTAATTTCATGCCTACAGCCTGCACCTCTTAGAAACCCCATAACCCCTAACACTCCCCTTACTTTGCCACTACTTCCACATCTCCTCCCCATCCCTCACTAAAACCACAAACTACAAGAGTAATGGGGGGCTCAAAGCCCCGAGTGAAAAGCCACCTTAATTTTTCATGTGGAATGGAGAAATAAAGGGTGCCAATGAAAACATAGTTCCTTAAGAGGGCAAAAGCAAATGCCTACTGAGATCTGCCTAGTGCATTCTAATGTTTCCCTCAGCTCTTCATGGTTGGTACTTATTAATGCAGAACCCACACACACAAAGAAAAAGGGAATAATAGTAAGGGCTCAGAGGTGTCTTACAGGTAGGGTAGTAATGGAGAAGATGCGAAAAGAGAAGACACAGGAGAGAAGGGTGGCTACACAACTGACAACAACTTCACACCTCATTATAAAAACACCTTATCAAGAGGCCAAAAGCGGGAAAGCAGTTTGGAATGAGGGAACAGCAGCAGTTTCTCCAGGGCTCCAAAGACAGGCCTTCCATTGGCTTCCATAAGCTCTATGGCATGAAGAAGGGGCTACTGTAAGAACTGTGTTGACGCCATCTCTGTTGCACCCACAGAGCTTTCTGATGATGGAGTAAGAATGATGAGTACATGATGGGACATGTCCTAGACTGAAAGATGTCCTCTACAGATTGACATAATTCAATCACATGAAACCTCAGAAGATGGGACTCATTAATGTGCTAGTAGAGCTTTGCAAAAAAATTTACTTTAATTGGATTCGTAAAGCTGCCACAGTTATGATAATATATATTTAAGTAAACAAATAACAGGGAGTAAAACTGTCAAAAAATAAAAAGTTAAAAAGAATCTAACCACTATGGAGGCTTGATGGCCATGGTAGAGTGTGCACTTAGCATATCCAAGGCCCGAATTTGAATCCCAGCATCCAGAAAACAAATCTGCTCGCTTTGATCTTAAGTATGACCTTCACAATTGAAAACAATCCAGTTCTCTCCCAATATAACCAGTCTTGGCATACCAAGTGGATCTCAGACCTATCCACACATGAAGACTTTAAGACCCTTTACTGTCCTGCAATTTTGACGGAATTCAATGCTCTGCACTTCCTTCTGTTAAATGACATTCATTATTTTTTTAAATTTATTTATTTACTTTACATCCTGGCCACAATTTAACCCTCCCTTCCTCCCAATCCCACCCCCTCTAATCTATTCCTTCTCTGTTTCTGTTCAGGAAAGGGCAGGCCTCCCATGGATATCAACAAAACACAACATATTAAGTTGCAGTAAGACTAGGCACTTCCCCATGTATTAAGGCTGGGCAAGGTGATCCAGTATAAGGAGTGGGGTCCCAAAAGCCAGTAAAAGAGTCAGACACAGTCCCTGCTCCTGCTGTTAGGACTCCCACAAGAGGACCAAGATACACAAGTGTCACATATATACAGAGTGCCTAGGTCAGTCCCATGCAGGCTCCCTGGTTGTCGGTTCAGTCTCTGTCAGCCCCCATGAGCCCAGATTAGTTGATTCTGTGGGTTTTCTTGTGGTGTCTTTGACCCATTGGCTTCTACAATCTTTTCTCCCCCTCTTCTTCAGGACTGCCCAAGCTCTGCCTAATGTTTGGCTGTGGGTCTACATCTGTTTCCATCAATTGCTAGATGAAGCCTTTCTGATGACAATTGGGCTAGGCACCAATCTGGTCACAGGAGAGTACAAAGTTGTACAACCACTTTGGAAATCAATATGGTGGTTTCTCAAAAAACTGGGAATCAATCTACCACAAAACCCAGCTATACTGCTCTTGGGCGTATACACAAAGGATGCCCAATCATACCAAAGGAAACTTGCTCAACTATGTTCATAGCAGCTTTATTCATAATAGCCAGAACCTGGAAACAACCTAGATGCCCCTCAACCAAAGAATGGATAAAGAAAACATGGTATATTTACACAATAGAGGATTAGTCAGCTGTAAAAAACCATGGCATCATGAAATTTGAAGGCAAATGGATGGAACTAGAAAATTATCCTGAGTTAGGTAAGCCAGACCCAGAAAGACAAACATGGTATGTATCCACTCAGAAGTGGATATTAGCTACAAAATAAAAAATAACCATGCTACAATCCACAGACCAAGAGACTAGGTAACAAAGAAGGTTCAAGGGGGGACACCTGGATCTCCCAGGGAAGGGGAAATAGAAAAGATTTAGTGAATGGACTGTGGGGCTGGTGGGGACGGGAGCATGAGAGACCAGGTTGCAGGGGATAGAGGAGGAGAGTACTGAAAGAGCCTACTGGAAAGGGGGACATTTCAGGGTTAGGTTAAAAAACTGGCACAAAGGAATCTCCCAGGAATCTACACAGATGACCCCAGCTAAGACTCCTAGCAATAGCAGATATATAGCCTAAAATGGTATTCATTCTTAAGGTGGGGCTTTTCCATGTGCCCTCCATTTCAGTTCCCAGCCACTGGAAAACTCAAAACAACAACAGCAGCAGCAGCAACAACAACAACAACAACAACAACAACAACAACAACAGCAGCAAGACAGTTGGCCTTTGGAGCAGGTTACTCATTATATAATGAATGAAAAAACTGGGAGAACTAATAAAAACTAAATCGCTATGAGGTTTCAGTAGAAAATGTAGAGGCACAAAGTAAAGTTGAGAAGGCATGAGGGTAAAGTTCCTCATGCTTATATATCCATATTGCCTCACTTCCGGTAAAGAACAACTTTCATGGCCTCTTAGAGCCATTTATTTATTTATTTATTTATTTATTTATTTATTTATTTATTTATTTATTTATTTATTGCTAAAAAGAAAATTTAGCATAGTGTAGACAGGAGTAAACAGCTTTAGTGTCACACAGAGCTTAGTTAAAATCCAACTATAGCCCCATACTTAACAAGTTATATGATAAAACTATCAGCTACTTCACATAAGCTTCCGCCTCTGTAAAATGGAGCTGCAATATGCTTATATGAAGCTGTCACAAAGACTGAATAAGATATGGCAAGAACTTATCACAGCAAACAGACTAAGCACTCAATGTATAACAGAAAAAAAATGAGGCTAAAACATCATGCATTTATACTCTCCTCCTCCCAGCTGAGGATTTATAAACATCATCAAATACAACTCAACTTGGAGAATACATTATATGATTATTTTGGTAGCAGAATTTTATCTTCCTAATTATGTTTTGCTTAGGCAAATGTCAAAAATGAGTTTCCACTTCCAGATCAGACACTGATGGGATAGTAGGGATGGGGGTGGAGGGGTTGATCTCAGAAACACACTCAACAGGGGCAGGATGGAATATATGTGATTTGATAATGAGCTTTGGAAAATCCAATGACATGCCACAAAGACATACTGAGTACTACATACGCATAAATCCTATGGGCTGAAGGAAGATGGACATATTTACAAAGGAGCCTGAAAGAGGATGGCAGATGGTTACACCACCATGTGCTGAGCACTCCCTCCGCCTCAAGCCCTGTGCCGAGCATCACACATATATCTTATCGCTCTCAGAGCAATTATACTCTATCACTCACAAAATAAATCAATGTACAGAACAAGATTCAGAGGCTCGTTGATATCAAAACCAGCATTTAAACCAGGTCCCAGTGATTCCAACATCCTGTGGCACTCCAGCTAGACATTTTAGTTAAAGTGGGGGAAGACTTTTGCAACAAGCAGAGAGAAAATGAATGACACATTATTTAGAGAACACACAGAGTAGGAGCAAGGTTAATACAGGTTGGAATAAGAAAACTAGTCTGAAACTGTCAGAGCTAAAGCCAATGAGATGTCAGCAACATTAGGTGACTTGATTTATGGAGAAAGAGGTGCCATTTAAGGACTTTATTAAGGAGTACTTTAAAAACATTCAGCTTTGCCTATGATAAAATAGAGCAGGTACCTTAAAAGCAACATAACTATGTTCTGGCCTCCTAGAAGTATAATGAAGAATGTTTAAAAAAAAACATTTTAAAGCAAAGATGGCAATAATAATGACATAGAAAAGAGGTAAAACTGCAAAAAAAAAAAAATCAAAGAGACATTGAGGTCTCAAGGTTAGCTGCCATCTCATGGGATGATGATAAATTAGAAACCAGCCAATTCCTAGAGAATAACAGTGAGTCTTATTTTAGAAGAATTTAAAGTAAAAACTAAATGTTACAAAATCACATGAACAAAATATCTTTGGACAGACATAAAAGATGAATAAAAAATGCAAAATATCATTAATGTCTTTATTAATGGAAAGTCACTAATTAGACCTTTAACAATTTAAGCCCAGTGACCATATTGATACCTGAAATTCTTTCCTCTCTCTGCAATCAGTGAGTATAACCATGTATAGCAGGTACAGACTTACAAACATTGCTATTTGTATGTGGAGCTCACATTCTGATGGGAGGTAGGAACTAAACAGCTATAAAAAGCAATAAACAAAGAAGTAACAGACACAATCCTGAATCTACAAGCACAGACACTAACAGTTACAAGAGGACTATGTATGTCACTACTCAATTATGAGGGTTTCCATGTGTTTGAGACACTTACCTAGCCACAATGCAATGAGGACAGCATCAATTCCATCTATTGGCTCACAGATCCGAGCCACGACAGGGTGGATCTGCTGGGCCAAGTAGTATTGGGTGTCAATGGTTAAATTGTCTTGTTTCTGCAGCTGCTCAGGTGCATAGGCCCTCTGAGTTGCAGGGAGGTTTGACCCATCCTAACAGAAGACATGGTATAGGTAAAGTTGTGAGCAACTCAATAATCACACATACACTTGCTTAATCAAATAGAGGGACAACAGTTTAAATTTTATGTGCTCAGTTCCAAACACCAAGAAGTATTGCCCTATTGAAAATCTCACATGTAATTTAGAGTAGAAAGACCAAGAACTTCTTGACCTCAATCTTATCCATTGCCTGAGAATGTAAATGCAGTGTGTTATGCTCTTTGCTGTGAAGATATGAACCCAGTAAGTACGGTGACACTAGCTAGATTATATAATTCTACTTGCCATGACATAAAAACACATTGAAAGACTCATGAAAGTTTATCTACTAAGATAGTCTTTTAAAGGCACAAAAATACAAGAATAAATAATACTTCTTTTATTCTGTTAATACAATAACTTCTAGCCACAATTCCAGCCATAGAAACATGTTAGCCCCATCCTTGCCCCAAATGAGCAAGTGGGAAAGCTAAGAGAATAAACCCCAGTAGAAACAAAACATATATGCTAGACATAAAACAGAGGAGTAACAGTAATGCACAGTCCTGGTGGGGTGGTTAATTTTCATTGTCAACTTGATCGAGCAAAGATATACTTTGAGTATTAGTGAAACAACCCTCTTAGCATGTCTGTGAGGGTATTTCCAGAGATAATTAACTAAGGTGGGGAAAACCAGCCCCTAAAAGTAAGCATCACCATGCACTGTGTTGAGGTTCAAAAGGGAAAAAAGGAGAAAGCCAGCAGAGAATCTGTTCAGCGTACCACGTTTTCTGCTTCTTGGTCTAGTGAAATGTAAATATCTTCATTCTCTGTTACCACAGAGTAAGAGGCAAGCAGTCCCACTCCCATGCCTTTCCCACTGTGAAAAACATGTATCCTTTCCAACTGTGTGCCAAAACAAATCCTTTGTCCTTTGTTTCTTTCTGGTATTTTACCATGGGGACAAAAAAAGGAACTGATCTACCTTGAAAGCAGCAGTGCTCAAAAGTCAAATATCTGACCAGTGGAAGCGGTATTACTCTGCACTGTTAAGCTGGCTCCTCCTCAAGCAAATGAAGGTGGGTTAGAGACTCTTTTCAAGGGCTATTTCTTTTACACTATAAAATTAAAGTTGTGAGATTCTATGTAATTAGCCCCCATACAGCTCTGTGGTGATGTCATTATCATCTGTGAACCAAAAAGTCATCATTCTACCGGACCAACATCGAATGACTCACTCCACTCTTCCTCTTGACTGAAACAACGGAATTTAATATTCAGACTAGTAAATTATAACTATTCACAGGGCTCAGCTGCTCTGCAGAACTGATTATAATGTGAATCCTATTCTTTCAGTTCTGTCACAATCAGTCTCTTCTCAGCTCAGCATCCAGCTCAAAGCAGAGGCAACCTTCAATATCATGGTCTTTAGCAGCGACCCAAAGCAAGGCCTTCTCTCTCAGGTTATGTTCCTGATAGAATGCAATTGTCTTTGAACTAGGTTCTAACTGGTCTAAGGTATAATGAATGAAATTCCTAGAAAGAAAGGAAACCTCAGGTTAAAATTTGTTTATCCATATTTCACAACTCAGTAAAGAAAAAACTTAGTTAGAATTAATCAGGCTTAATCATTGTCCTTTAATAAACTTGAACTGTAAGGTGAAAATGAGGCAATAGTTGCTAGCTAAGAGTTTGCAAACAAATCATTAGGCTGTGTCTTCCTATGTGCTATACTTAGACTGCCTTTTAGTACCAGAAATCGGGTCAGCCTATAAAACTGTATTTTTTGTTGAGTTTTATCTTTTCTGTGGTGATATTTTATCTGTGTACCCCAATAAAGTTTATCTGAGGATCAGAGGAAAAAGCCAGACACTATAAGAAGTCATGCAATGGTAGAACACACCTTTAATCCTATCACTCACAGGCAAAAGTCTGTCTGGATCTCTGTGAGTTCAAGGCCACACTGGGAACAGAGCCAGGTGTACTGGTACATATCTTTAATCCCAGCACTAACAATAAAGGTCTGGAGGTCTGTACAGACAGACAGGAAGTGACAGAGCTGGGCAAGAAGAGGAAGTGACGTAGCTGGGCAGACAGAGGAAATGAGTTGGTAGAACAGAAAGGCAAATATGGATGGGTATACAGGAAGTAGGTCTTTTTGGAAGCTGAGGGTTGGTAAGGTGAGGTTGGCTTTGGCTTGTCCTATTCCTCTAATCTTTCAGAATTTACCCCAATATCTGACTCCGGGTTTTTATTAATAAGACCGTTTAGCAGTTTGTCTTATACTTTTCTTTCATTGTTTTCTGTTGCTGTTGAGGCTGATCTTATTTATGTTGCCCTAGGCTGGCTTCTAGCTCAGTGCCATAGCAAAGGAAGACCTTGAACTGAGCCTCCTCTCTCCCTCCCTCTTCTAAGAGCTGGGCTTACAGGCATGCACCACCACAGCCAGCAAATTCTATCATTTTTCAAGGGTGAATTCAAGTCAAAACTGTAGAAGTAAAGAGATTACGGCACTGATGGATTGAAGGGAGGAGGTAAAGTGCTTGCCTAGCATGCACATGGTCCTAACTTCTATCCCAAGAACTGCAAACCAAACCAAACCAAACCAAACCAAGTGCTTGAGTTACTTTCTAGTATGTCACTAGAAGTTCTCATAAAGGAATATTTGTACATGTAAAAAGCAGTAAAAAATTTCTGTGCATACTTTCTACTTAAAGTATTTTGACTCTAAATAGCTTGTAGCCAAGAGTAACCCCAACGTGTTTACTACTGTATTTTAAAAATCTAAGCTCAAAAACAGCACAACTGGTTAGATAACAGGTTTCACAACGTGTGTTGGAAAAACATTTAGGCTCCCCTAAGACAGTTTACTCAAAGATCTAGTTTTTAAACTGAACAAGATCTCAAGAACATGCGACACACATGGATATGTAACATACAACTTTTAAGAACAGAGAAGGAAGCAAGGTTGGTCTTTCTTGAGGTGTCCATGTAGCAATTCATGAACTTTAGGGATAACCAGGTGTTCTAAATTAGCCATTGTTAGTGGGAAACTAATGGGGAAAAAAAAAATCTAAGTAGTTGATGGGGGGGGCTCTTAAAGCAATTATGTCAAAGATATGCCTTACAAAAATTATGACTAATGAAAACTAAATAACTACAGGTTTAAAATTAGTAGATAAGAGGCTGAAAAGGAAGAGACAGGCAGCTTTGGCTAGTAAACATGCTGAAAGGTGGGTGTGTCCCACTGAGGGGAACAATGGCAAATTAAAATCCTAGGCCCTTTCTTGGAAGATGCTAAGGAAAATAAGTTAATAAAAACAAATATAAATTGTATTTTAAAAAGAAGGAACAGTATTAGTGGGGGGAGGAACGCTAAAGTCACATCAAATTGGGTTTATTATACTACATTAGCATCAGCATTTTAGAGACATATATTAATCAAAACAAAAATAAAAACAAATATTCTGACATTAAGGAATAGAAGTTTGACTTTTAAATACACCTATCATACTATTTTATATACATCACCAAATACTTCTATTCCATTTTTAAACAAAATATTCTTTGTTGAAAAAATGTCTGTCTTGATTTCATCATTAGATGCCATTTCACTAACCCTGTATTATTTTTGAAAGGCGTAAGCTATCATCTGCTCCTGTCATTAATAATCTATGAGCTTGTCCATGTATATGAAGACATAAGTGGAAAAAAATAGCCTATTTACCAAAATCTTTATTTGCATAATTTAAAAATTGGGTTTTTTTGAGATGAGACTTGTCAGAAGCAATATGCAAAGCACATTAAGGATTTGAGCAAGCCAGACATTTATGGAAATATTTTCCTGCAGAAATTGGCTTTCTCGAACAGTTCTTAATCAAGGGTAACCCTAGGAGGGAGATAGAGTCAAGTGCTGATTCCTGTCCATGTACTTATCATTGTTATGTACATCATTTACAGTATGTGGCAGATATTACATTAATAGACTAGCTTTTGATTTTCATAAGGCTCTATGCTTTTTAAAGCATACTGGTTGTGTTTTAGCAAAGGTCAATTTATAGAAATGAATTTTAAAGTGTATCTAAAAATTTTACTGTAATAATGTAGTATGATTCTTATTAATTGTCTTAGTTAGGCTTTTATTGCTGTGAAGAGACACCATGACCACAGCAACTCTTATCAAGGAAAATATTTAATTGGGCCTGGCTTACAGTTTCAGAGATTTAGTCCATTAACATCATGGCAGAAAGCATGGCAGTGTGCAGGCTGATATGGTGCTGGAGAAGGAGCTGAGAGTTCTACATCTTGATCCATAGGCAGCAGGAGGAGACTGTGGGCCACACTGGGATTAGCTTGTGCATATATGATACCTCAAAGCGTGCCCCAACAGTGACACACTTCCTCCAACAAGGCCATACCTTCTAATAGTGCCTAATAGGGTGAAGCACTCAAACACATGAGTCTATGGGGGAGGAGAGATACCTATTCAAACCACTGCATTAATGTAAAAGAAACAATCCTACTCAGATGAATTATGCCTTGGGGTAAGTAGACCAAACAAGAGTAATTTTAAAGAACTTGAGACAGGCTTAGAACTGACATACAAGGAGAAAAGATTGGTATTCCTATCTTCCAAATGGAGTCAAGTGCTTTCAGAAAAAAAAGTCCTGATGTTCTGCTCTGCCCTACTTTTCCCTTCACCCTGTTAGTGACACGCCACTCTCAAACAAAACTAGTTATTAGTTTTAAAGCATGTTGAGAAAGCATACAGTTTCCTTAGAGGTACCTTACAAAATGGGGAGAAAGAAAACATGGGAAGGAGAGAAGCTGTAGGGAGAGGGAAGTAAAGTCAGTCTTTGGGCCTTCCAACTTTCTCCATATATCTATGCATTTCATATTGTCTCAAGTAATTATTTTGATAAGGAAGGAGGACAAAGCGTTTATTCTGTTATTCCACTGACTCATCATAATGAAAATTGTCAAAAAAGAAATGATTAAAAACAACAACAACCTATTAGTGTTGGTGGATATACCATCAAAAGTACATATACTACTTTATTTTCTCTTTTTTATGGTGCTGGGAATGAAAGCCAGGGCATCACACGTACTAAGCAAGTGTTCAACCACTAAGCTACAATCTCAGCCTATGACACATTTTCATGGAAGTTTAGAGTTGAAAAACTAGTAACTGTTATGAAACTGTCTCATAAAAATAATTTCAATGACTTCCAAAAGCTACTTTGAATTTTTTTAGGAAACTTGTAAGGAAACATTACCTAATTTTTTTTTTAAGATTTGAAAGCTAACTAAACTAAACTATGGGACTAGTTATTTAGAAGACTACTACTAAGTAAAATACTGTGGCAATCTGGATTTGACTCAAGATTCCTGTATATAGACCAGTGGTTTATGTGTATACATGTTCGTATGTGCACATCAGTGTGGAGGACAGGTCAACATCAGCTGACTTGCTCAATCACTCTCTACATTATGTTGTCTTCGTGTTTTATGTGTTTGGGTGTTTTGCCTATATGTATGTCTGTACCACCTGTGTTCCTGGCACCTGAGGAGGCCAGAAGAGGGTATGAGATCCCCTGGGACTGGAGTTATAAGTAGTTGTGGGCTACCATATGGGTGCTAGGAATTGGACCCAGATCCTCTGGAGCAGCAGCCAGTGCTCTTAACTGCTGAGTCACTTCTCCAATATTCTACCTTATGTTTTTAAAACAAGGTCACTCAATGAATGCCAACAAGCTCTGAGGATCGATCTGCATGCCCCCACCTTCCGGCACTACAGTTATAAACACAAGCCCCTCTGCCTGCCTTTTGATGTGAGTGCTAGGGATCTGAACTCAGGTCCTCACTCTCGCATAGCAAACACTTTACCTGTTGAGCCATCTTCCCAGCCCAGGGTTCTTAGGGGGCACAAGTCTTATAAAATAAAACAGATTTACCTGACAGATGACATAGGACACCGTATCTCCAGCTTTCACCTTCCTGCCTCCTTGAGAATTTATCCACAGGGCAACATGTACATGAGGCAGGCTTTTTTTATCAGGATAATCCTGGGGATCCTTTGTCAATGCCTAAAAGATTAAAAAAAAAAAAATGGGAAAAATAAACTCGCCAAATTTTAAAATAAAACCTTCTATACATATATACAAACACATTTTTACCAGAATCATATATATTATGTATATAAAACATATATTATATATATAAACATGAAAATGACAATGTATACAGAAAACATGGTTCCTTTCTCTGTCATTTAGTAACTGGTATAACCACATATAAGCCTAACAAGAAGAAATGTAAGCTTATAGGCTCTGCCACATAATATTTGAATATTTAAAATACTCAAGACTCTAGATCCAGTGTTCTATGAAGCCTTAGAGTTTCTCCTCATGTTTGTAGTTTTCTCATTTAATTAGTTGGGATTAGAGAATATTAGCTACTCTGACTTAATGATCTGATCTCAAAGGCTTCTCTAACTGAATAAACCTCCAATATACTACATAGCACTGAATTTACTCTGAATGCCAACTTGTGCTCTATAGAGAGCAAAGAGTTTGTAACAGAAAGTGAGCACAAGATCAGGAACAGCACCAGTTAGGAGAAAGTTATTATCTAACAATACTATTTGTACTAATGATACAGAAGAAAAGCTTGGTAAAACTGTTCATGCTTTATAAATATGAATCCTAACAATAGCACCAAATTGTACTAACAGTCAGTATATTACTTTCCACCACCATAGCAAAGTACTTTCCCTTGAGAACATTCTTGACTACGCAATAAAAAATAGTAACTTGAGAGAATGGTCTCCCTTCTGTAGTCAAGATTGACTTGGAACTTACTGTGCAGCGCAGGCTGGCTACAAACTTGAGGCAATCCTCCTGTCTCAGCTTTCTGAGTGCTGGTATTACAAATGTGAGCCATCATGTCTAGCAAAGTTAGCAATTTCTAAAGCCCTTAAACCTTGAGAACAAGTCTACTGTTTTGTGTTGGAGCCTGCTGACAATCAGCTGGCTATCTGGGTAAGGGTGTGCGGATTGTAGAGACAATGAAGAAGACAGAAAAGAGTTGAGAGGTCTGCCAGTCATGCCGAGTTTATTTCACAGACAGCTTATAAGCATTTTTGAAGCACAGAGGTAGAACAATGCACAGCATAAGCATTCAACCATTATCTATCCTGCCTGGAGTCAAGGAGGAGACAGTTACATTTTCTATCTCGATGTACCTCTAGCTGGCGTCAGCAGCCTACATCTAGTTAGTGTGTTCCTTCCTATGGGTTAATCAGACTTTCTCACAGCCCTTCAAGGAGACTCTGCAGGCTAATCACGACTTTCTCACAGCCCTGGAGCAAGCAAGCTTGAACTCTATTAACTCAGAATAGACTTCAGATTCAAACTGGGAAACTGAGTCAGTTGTGGGCTTCCACAATTTTGTATGATTAAACTCAAAGAATACACAAAGCATATCTGAAGAATGAAGGTTACTCTAGGAAAATTATTTGTGCAACTATTTGAGTTACAAGCTAAACTAACTGCTGTTTACATAGAATGTAGTTTTTACTTGAAAGAATGGTAGGAAAACTATAGTTATTTCGACATATAGATCTAGCAGTTTCTCAAAAAACAAAAACCTTGAAACTAAACAAAACCTGCTACTTCAAGAAAAAAAAAAATCAATCTGACAATAGATATCATCAATGACAAAGTTCAACCTTTCAAGTCCAATTCAAACTTTAGAAAATGTTTCCACTTATGTGAGCCTGACCACTTCCCAATACTTAAGACATTTCTAATGAAGTAGGAGTATTTTAACATGTGCTTTCACAGTATACATAAAATACATCCATTTTAATACCTGAATAATTCAGGGAATAAACCGACAAATAATCCACAATGTCATACATGGATGAAATATCCACTCAAAGTTCAATACAGGAGTGAGTAAGATAAAAATACATGGTATATAAGCATAAAGATGATATATAGCATATTTTTAATAATGAATATACACAAACAAAAATAAGAAAAAAACCCAAAGTACAATATAGACCAGCAAATTTCAAAGTAAAAAAAAAATAGTTTACTGGTACGGTCTTAGACTTCACATTACAAATAACTTTAAAGACTATACAAAGATTAAAGATTAACAGAAAGACAACTCACCTTTCACATATGAATGAATAGCTAATTATAAATAGACACAGACCTCTATGATATAGTTTATCAGAATTTACTATACTTGCACCAACACTACAGAAATGTTAAAAAAATAAAAACAAAAATAAAAACCAGGGTCACACTCACTATGTAGCCTTGGCTGGCCTCAAACTCAACAAGTAGACCAAATTGGCCTTGAAGTCAGAGATCTGCCTGCCTTTGCCTCCCAAGTGCTGGGATTAAAAGTATGCACTACTATACCCAAACGATACCATTCTTTATAAATAAAAACATAAAGGCTAGGAAGATAGTTTTATCATTAAATAGCTTAACCCATGTCAAGAAAAAAAAACAACAAAGTAGCCAGCTTAGTTGCTAGTACTTATCATCCTTAACAACGGAGAGGCAGAGAGAGGTAGCTCCCTGAGACTCCCTGGCCAAACCCACTCAGTAAGTTGTAAGTGAGAGACAAATCTGTCTCAACAAACAAAGTAAGGGCTAGAAAGATAGCTTAGTTGGTATAGCACTTGCTGTGTAAGCAGGAGGACCTGCATTTGATTCCCAGAACCCATGAAAATAAGTTGGGTATAGACTTGCCATCTCAGCAGTGGAGAGGTGGAGACAGGAGGATCCTCATCCAACTAGCCTGGCCTACCTAGCAAAAATTCCAGGCCAGTGAGAGACTATCTCAAAGAAACAAAAAGTATAGAAAACAAAAAATTGACCCCAAAATGAATATAAGCCCTAGAAAACATTCTCTCCAAAAATCAAATAAAACCAAACTAAACCCATTGTGAAAGTTTCATATCCACTATGGTAGCAATGTTCTATTTTGAAAATCATCACCATTACAAAGAAACTGTGATGAGAACAGCATGCACATTTTGATATTATTAACTGGCACCACCTTTTCACAAAACAATTTTCCTAGATCCATTCAGATAGTCATATCTTTTGACACAAATGTTTTATTTCAAGGAAGGTACAATAAGAAAGTAATCCATCTGAAAGCAAAATGACAAGTGAACAAAAATGTTCAATGCAGTTATTTACAATAGAGAAGAAAACTTAATAATCAACAAAGAAAAAAATTAAATAAACATGTCAGCAAAATAGATGATTAATGTATTGATTAACGTCGTTTATGGGTGCTAGGAATCAAACCTAGGGCCTTACATACATGATTTTTCCAGTAATATAAAAATACGATTTTTTGGGTAATATAGAAGCCAGGTATGACGGCACTTACCTGCAATCCTGGCACTTTTGGGTGGAGGGGAGATCAGAAGTTCAAGGACAGCCTCAAGTGTATATAAAGTTCAAGCTAACCTAAGCTACATAACACACTGCTCTGTCTCAAAAAAACCATGAAAATGGGTTTCTAAATAATAAAGCAATTCTAACAATATAAAATATGTTTTCAAGTGTATGGCAATATGAAAAACTGACAATCATTACTTTAACATAGAAGTAGTATGAATGAGTTTTCATTCTAAAACTTCTCCTTAATGTCATCAACAGATCCTTTAATTTTTTTTGTATAAGCTTTTACAAAGAAACCAATCACAAAATGGGTAAAGTGATATTTGAAGATTAGCTTCTGAATATGTAAGGATACTTGTTTTAAATAGGAAGAAAATCTATTAACCTACTATCTTACTTATTACATGCTACTTTGGAAATCAAGATTTTGTTTCTCAAATTAGCTAAGAAAAAATACCCATACCCACAATGTGATTATGGTTTTGTTTTAAGATACACACATGCTTTAGTTGCACAGAATAGGTTACCACTATCTTTAATTCTAACTGAATCTGTACCTAAAAGCCTTTTAATTACAGATGCCCATATGATTACAGTATCACCATATGTGAAGTAATATACACATACACATTTGGGAGTGGAAGCAGCAGAGGAGAGGCAAGGAGACAGGGACAATGGGGGAGGGGGAAGAAGGAGAATGAATGAAAATATAAGAATGAATATGAATGATCAGATCTATGTGTCAAACAACTATTACTTTGGAGGACTACAAAAAAGGAAGCATTCTCCAGGCCCTCACACATAAGCTAAATCATCCCGACAATGTCTAGAAGTAAAAAGGAGACAGGTCTCATCTGTAGCAGATGCGGCAGTACCTGTGGCTGGAAGAGCTATGCTAATGTTCAATCTGTGATCCAGTTGTTAAGCAGCTTTCACCCCCAGCCAGAATTTATTTAAATTGTAAGGATGAGGTGGTTCTTCAACTAGCTGAAGGAGGAGAAAAAAATATGACAGCAGCTGGGCTCAGCAATAAATGCTACATTTACCTTGTTAATTTCAAAATGACTCACTGGGACACTGCCATTTAGCACATTTTCTCCAATTTCTATTAACCTCTTCTGAATGTTTTCCACAATGGTGTCCCGGCTTTGATCAGAAAGAATCTGGCCAATGACAAAGCTGTATAAAGAAAGAAAAATATGATTTTTAATATCATACATCATTAACAAAGAAAAGATAGACATGAGATTGGCATGAGGACAAGAGCTATGTTAAGAGCTAATATGAGGATTAGTGTCTAGAAGGCAGTTTAGATTTTATGTTTATGAGTGTTTTGCCTTTATGCATGTCTGTACATCAAATCTGTGCCTGGTATCTGCAGAGGTCAGAAGAAGGTATAAGATGCCCTGAAAGTAGAGTTGAGGATGGTTGGTGCTGGAAATAAAACCCAGGTCTTCTGCAAGAGCAACAAGTGCTCTTAACCACTAAGCTATCTCCCCAGCCCTCACTGTTTTATTTTATTTTTAAAATCTACCAAAAATTTACTAACCTAGAAATTCCATGTCTGCCCTTTGACATATAGATCATTCATTTATGTAGCAGCTAATGCTTTATGCAATATACAATACAGAGAAAAGTGTGCTCTCAGATTTTATGTAATTATAAAATCCAGAAGCAATTATATTCTAACCATAAGTTAAAATTTTAGAAGATAAATTTTATCTTTATTCATAAAGCAACAAGATAGTATTTCTGGGATCAAGATACCATCTCCACCTAACATGACTATTTAGCTAGGCAAAAAGAAATATAAAGCTCTTTAAGTAAAGTTAAAAAAAAATCTAAGGGGCTAGAAAACCGGCTCGGAGTTATGAGTATTGGTTCCTTCAGAGGATGCAGGTTCAATTCTCAGCACCCACATGATAGTTCACAACTCTAGTCCCTGGGAATCTAATGCCCTCTTCTGACAACCATGGGCACCAGGCTTTAACATGGTGCATAGACATACATGTTTGGAAAACACTCATACACATAAAATAATGAACTAAAAAATGGGAAAAATGCAAGATACCAAACTCTTCTTTCTTCAGCTTCATTATAAATTGTTCAGTGTTCTCTAACTTTATGCTATCCCTCAAAAAATTCATATTATTCTACAAAGCCTCAAGAATAAAGAAACATAAATGAAGAAGCCAATATTTTATCCATTTCTGAGAAAATGCAGAACAAGAGTTTGACAGCTGCTTTATAATTTGTCAGAAAAAGAATCCTAACAAAAACGTTTGTATAGCTTTAATTACTAATACATTTCTAACTCAGAGAAATTTACTTCTATTATGATGCATCTTTTCTTAGAAAACACAAAAGCTGAGGAGAACACTCTAATCGACAGCCTATACAAAGTAGGCTTGAGTATATTTGGGGGCAATGAAGCATTTCAAACCACATTTCATAAAAGGCAGACCATGACCTATACTCAGATGATCAACTTTGCCTAATCAAGAGTAGTTTTACAGAAGCAACACTTGCTCAATCTCTCAATTTGAAAGCAAAAAAGATTGGAAAATAAGTTTAAAATGCTGATATTTAGAAAAAACTATAAGTACTTTTGAATCTAGCCATAAAGAAAAAATTCTATTTTCAAAACTGATCTAGATCACAAAATTGGAACATGTAAAGATGGCATATAACATGTCTAAGTATCACTTTTTCAAATGGGTACTTCATACATTATGTGACCACGAACAAAAAAAAAATCTTTTAATCATAATATCAAGTTTAAGGTAAAAGGCTAGTGAGTCATGTATTACTTCAGAGGCATACCTATATTTTAGAACTAGCTCTCAAATTAATCTGAGGTTAGTAAGAATCATTTATATGCAAATGATAAGTCTCAGTCCATGGCCCACTTTTAATCACACATTTTAAGCTACAAAACAGAGGAATCATAAAAATTATGTTTATAATTAGGATCTATGGATTCAGGAGTACAAAACACAAGACTTTGAAAAAGAGGAATAAAAAAACAGTACCAACAAAATCAACTCTTTAAAGATCTAGGTATAAAGATTTACTCTCAACATAAGGTATAGCTAGTGTTTCCTACTGTGCAAATTTAGCTTTATCTAACTTTTAATCTAACTGTAAAATTCTATTTGTAATAATGCAATACAGAATGAAGTTGTATCCTTATGCTTGGCAGACTTATAGGCATTTTCCATAGTACTTGGATTTTCTTCAACAAAAATTTGAAGGACAAACAACAAAAAATTAAAAGCTAAACTCACTTTCCTGTGTCCTTGGCAAGATCACACCAGTCTCTTCTAACTATATCTAATCCTTTCAGCTCCTGTTTGGTAACGTAATTCCCATCTGATGTTGGTTCAACAACCAGAGCAGCATATTTCTTTTTCTTCAGCAGTAGCAGAGACTTGAAAACACCATCAATGTCTATTTCAAGCAGCTTGTACAATTTATTCACTTCACTTTTTACCTGTGAAAATTTCAATTATTTTATTGTCAGATTCTCAAACACCTAACAAGGAAAGAATGCACATGCTATAAATTCCCAAGAGTTAACCTCAACAAAGCTTGAAGGCACATGTAAATTAATTAAAATTTATCATCCAACTTACATAACACAGAACTATTTAGGGTACAATTTAAAAACATTGAAGAACAAAGAACAAAATCAGATCTTAACATCACTCTCCAGTGTTTACCAGGAAGATTCTCAGTCAGAATATCACAGAGCTATTGGCTCATGAATGTTTACTGTAGCACTATTAACAATAACTTAGTTATAAAATCAGCCTAGGTGCCCATCAACAGAGGAAAGGATAAATAACATTCAGTATACCCATACACAATGCAACTTTTTCCAGGCATAAAGAATGAAATTATAACGAATATGTAAAACAGATACAGTAAGAAATATTCAGCTAGTTAAGTCAGACTCAGAAAAACAATTATTGCATGTTTTCTCTCACTGTAGATTTTAGATTATATATATACATATCTGTATACATATAAAATCATATGACATGAAAGTAGAAACAAGAAGTGTCTAAGAGAACAAAGGGGATTAACTCACATATGGGGGTAGGAGGCTATGGGAAATGTGCCCAAAGTATATTGCAAACATGTACAACAATGTCTGTATAAGACTCAGAAGTATGTACAATGAATATACACCAATAAAAATAAAATAAAGATCATAACAACTTGGGAAGTTGAGGCAGGTGATGTCCTTATTGAAGTCAATTTGTGGTGGTTACAAAGTTCAAGACCATCTTGAGCTACATAGCAAGATTTTATCTCAAAAATAAAATATTTTTTTAAAAAACTAACAGATAATAACATAAATATTATCGTTCCATCAAAACAAAGGCTATGATTGTCTCTCTTTACTCCAGGAAATACATAATAACTATAGGAAATTATGTATAGGTCTTTCTGAATCTAAAATACTGCATATGCATTTGCCTTGACACTACTGAATTCATTAACAACTAGACAATCCAACAATTATGTGGACAAAAAAAATTACATAAAACTTTGTTAGATAATGTCCAAAACGTCCATTAGCACCTTGAGTATAGACAAATAGCGATGTGCTGAATGAATAAATGAACAATCTCTTGCCCTTTGCTGAAAAGGCTAAAGCACAAATCATCGCCACTAGGGAAAATTGCAAAGATTTGCAAGGCCCAGTATGAGTACAAAAGGCCAGGCCTATGTACAAGTGAAGAGTACAGTTCAAATTCCACAATTTCCAGGGAGGAAAAAAATCGATCATTTGTAAGATATTTCATTTTTTTAATATTGGGACAAGGGAGGTGGGAGGGGGGAGAACAAGGGAATTTGTGGCTGATATGTAGAACTGAATCATATTGCAAAAATTAAAAAAAAATGAAAAAAAAAAAAAAAAGAAATACTTGCCAAGTGTGAATCACCATTAAGAGGCTACCAATGGCTGGGCAGTGGCAACGCATGACTATAATCCCAGCACTCGGGAGGCAGAAGCAGGTGGATCTCTGTGAGTTCGAGGCCAGCCTGGTCTACAAAGCCAGTTCCAGGACAGCCAGAGCTGTTACACAGAGAAACCACATCTCAAAAAATAAACAAAAAAGAACCTACCAATTACAGCTTCTAAATATCTCTTTGTATTTTCTAATATATTTTAAATACTCCATAAAATTAAATGTGTATGTGTGAGTACATGTGTATGTGTAGATAGGTAAATATTAATTCAATCACATCTATGTATGAAATATATCTGAATACTATTAGAAACACATTTCCTTGTGAATGACAATGCATGAAGTTCTAATGTGACTACATTTAAACTTTTTTCAAAAGAAAAATGTTATCTACTTCCTAAAGAAACCAACTGCCTTTGAATTTTGCCTTAAAAACAAAATAGAGTATAAGGAAAAATAGGAGAATGAAAAATTTAGTGACACCAAGTTTATTATTTTCAAAAGTATACACATGTACATAACACATGAACTTACTGTATTTACTGTGTTAAATACAAAATTCATAAACCCAGGTAAAATAAGCAATCAATAAATTATCTCACCTTGTTTCCCAATTTAAATACTTCTTCCAGATTGGTACTATTGGTATTTATCATAATTGAGTCTGTATCTCCATAAATAACTTCAAGATTCATCTAATGAAAGCCAAAAGTATAAAGATTAATAATAAAAACACATTGCTCACTATACACAATGAAACTAAATGTTTCTAGCACTAGAGACTAGACGTGTCACTGATTTCTCCCAAGTCATGTTACTTACTATCTGTACTGTCAGGATAGATAATTGAAGATTAAGAAAGCCTTCCCGGGCAGCCTGCCGCACCTGAGGAGGGTGGGAGGCGGTGGTGTCCCCTTCCCGTCGGCGGGCGGGAGAGTTAGATAGCTACCCAAGAACACACCATGAAAGATACTGACATCAAGAGACTTCTGTATACCAATCTTTTGTGCGTATTTTCAATTTTCCTGAGCTTTTTTATTCCATCCTTCTTCCTGGATAACTTCTCAATCCTGGAAACTTGACCTGGCTGTGCACTTGCTCTGCTCTTGTGACTGGTGTCAATCTCCTGTTATATTTAGTAGTGAAACCAAATGTACCTTCTAGAAGAAGTTCATTATCACATAAGGTGACCAGAGTTTTGAAATGCTGTATGTACTTTCTTATGTCTTGTGTGTTCCTTCATATCATTTTTGTTCTCTACGGAGCACCACTAATAGAGTTGGTGTCAGAAACATTTTTATTTGCAGTTATTTTGTCCACTTTTACTACAGTACCTTGCTTATGTTTGTTAGGACCAAACCTCAAAGCATGGCTCAGAGTTTTCAGTAGAAATGGAGTTACATCCATTTGGGAGAATAGTCTTCAGATCACTACAATTTCTAGTTTTATAGGAGCATGGCTTGGAGCATTTCCTATTCCACTGGATTGGGAAAGACCATGGCAGGTGTGGCCCATCTCCTGTACACTTGGAGCAACCTTTGGCTACGTGGCTGGCCTCGTGAGCTCACCACTCTGGATATACTGGAATAGAAAGCAACTTACATACAAGAACAATTAAGAGGAGAAAGGGGAGGAGATATTTCTTTGTGCAGATTCCATAAGGGCTGTGCAGAAATGTGTCTGGTCAAAGCCAAGCGGTTCCATTTACAGCACTGTTGTTTTTTCAATGTCGTTTCAACATGATGTGATTGTAGCTTTTTAACTATGAAACCCCTGAGAGATTGTACCTTCTAGTTGAAATAAACTATTTAGAGTAGAAAAAAAAAAAAGAAAAGAAAGCCTTCCCAATTTTCTTTTTAAAAACCTGCAAGAATTAACTGTGTGTAATTTCAATTGAAACAGAATATGGGATTTAATTAAAAAAAAAGAAGAAGGTTAGGACACAGAGTCTATATTTAACTATTTTACCATGTACTGAGCAGTCATAGAGTTTAAGAAGCAAAAATATGGATTTTAATTCTGGGGCACAAATATTTATTGGATTCTCAAACAGTATTTAGTAGATATGAAGTGTGCCAAATAATCAATCATAACAAACAACACTGAAGCACATACATTATAAAGGCTTAGAAATAAACTCTAATTAGCACCATTACTAATTTGCCTGAAACACATATAGGCTTCAAGCAAAGGCTAGATCATATCAGTGTTGAAACAAGAGAAAAAGTTGTAATGCATTAGGAGGGATTATAAATGTAAAGTAGGCATCCTAAAAACAATTTTCAGTATGTTTGGGTTACAATTTTCCTTGAATACAAAAATGTCACCTGGTATGATATTTCAGAGTTGTTTTAGAATGCATTACCTTCTGTACCATCTCTTTTGTATGCATCAAAATCTAAATAAAACAAAAGTCATATTAATATATTACACAATTACAAAGGCATAAATACAGCACAAGACATTCCCAATTTCCAAGCATCTTTAAAGCTCCTGAATATTTCACAACACCCAATCTCAAATAACAGTAACATCAATATAATCTAAGTTTGCCTTTATGCTGATACTTAATAGAGACATGCAAGGCAATAAATATCTGTATTTCTGTGTATCTATAATAAACATGTATAATAAGGTACCCCTTAATAGTATGGCAAAGGTCACTTATTCTCAGTACTAATGTTTTAATAGAATTGCATGACTAAAGAAAGCTTTATAGTGCTTAAAATCTCCCAATTCATACCCATATTCAGACTCTTAAAAGGTGAGTAGTAAAGTACTCCATTTAAATTAAAATTCTTTCTTATACTAAATTCCTTGAAGGTGACTGACTATATGGCCTGGAGTTAGCATACTGCCCAGAAAAATGATGGATTTCAGTAAACAGTAAATGAAAACAAATATACAGATAACTATGAATGGGTCTGCCCCCAGGCCCACATAGCTACACAATATGAAACATAAAATAATGTACACACAGACAAAAGCAGATAGAAGTTACCTTGGGCCCTATCAAAAGCAACATATTTAATATGTGAAGGACTCTGAAGATGTAATAATATGATGTACTGAGAGCAGTGACAGAGACAAAGAGATAATAAATCATGTGAAGGACATTATGTTGAGAGCACTTCCTGCATTCTATCCTTTCTTTCTCCAAGAGGTAGCTACTATTAATATTCACATTTGTTAGCTGTAAAATGACAAAGAAAATCATTTCTCTCTCCTAGCCACAGCAAAACAAGGGTCCAAAACTAGGCATTCTGGCTCCAGGACAGAAGCCTTAGTCACTCAATAATATTGCCACTCCAGTATCATTTATTCTTCATGCATCAATCTAAATCAGAAGTTTCTTTCCAATGAGTCAGAAGTTTGCTTTCATTCATGGCTCTTTCTCCGACCTTGTCAGTTAAGCTGAAACCCCAAGGTTTCATTTCAGTCTTTCCTATCTTCCATAGGAGAGAGTAATTCTGTCATTGAAGCACATTATCCATCTATCCACCATTGCCTATCTTCATTGTGCACTCCCCTCTCTTCCTATTGCCCAACTTTGTTCATAGATTCAAAAGTTCTGTACCTGGGGAGGGGGGATTTATGGTGAATTCTGATTAAGCTAAGCCAGTAGTTTTTATATTGGCTACATAGTGGAATTACCTCAGGCTCATTAAATAACTAAAGTAGTGACAACCAAAAAATGTCTCCGGAACTTGTTCCTGGTATAAAACTCTGACTCCAATGTTGAGAACTACTATGCAAGAGTAATAGCTTTCTAAAATTTATTACATGGTTCTATTTTCTTCCTCTCCCAAAACAAATATTTCCCCCCTCCAATATCTTTGACCAGAAGTGGGGTTTTTTGTTTATTAATTTTTTTCATTTATTTTACATCCCGACCTCAGTTTCCCTTCCCTCCTCCCCTCCCAATTCACTCCCCCACCTCCCCTCTGTCCCTCATCCACTCCACCTCTATTTCTGTTCAGAAAGGAGCAGGCCTCCCATGGGTGTCAACAAAGTATGGTATATCAACTTGAGGTAGAACAAAGCTCCTCCCTTTGTATTGAGGCTGGGCAAGGCAACCCAGTGTGAGGAATAGGTTCCCAAGAGCCAGCTCATGCATTAGAGACAAGCCCTGATCTCAGTGCTAGGAGTCCCACAAAAAGACAAAGCTACAGGACTGTCACACACTAAGTAGAGGGCCTAGGCCGGTCCCATACAGGCTTCCTAGCAGTCTGACCACAAGTTTTTAAAAAAGAGCTCCCAAGATGATTCTTAGGACTGGTCCAAGAAAACCAAGAAAACCATTCTGGAGGCATTACTGACTTAGACATATTCATATGACAACTTTACCTTGACAGATTAATCAAAGGTAAGGAGAATCCTCTAGGAAATTTCTGCAAAGGGAATTCTGCAAATTCCTGGTCCAAGAAAACCAAGGTAATTCCATTCTGGAGGCATTACTGACTTAGACATATTCATATGACAACTTTACCTTGACAGATTAATCAAAGGTAAGGAGAATCCTCTAGGAAACTTCTGCAAAGAGGAATTCTGCAAATTCCTCATGAGAATTAGAAGAAAACCAGCCTCAAAGATTGAGGGCTGGCTAGAGCAGGCAACAGGCATCATGGTAACCATGAAGGACCATGCTAGAAGGTTCAAGCTAAAAAATGCTGAGAATGCACCTGACTCACAGGGATATGTGGTTACTGCTGAATGACACCTGTGAAGTAACAGTCTAACTTTTCTGAGGACTTACCAACTTGAATGAATCAGGACTAATCTCCTAAAGTGTTTTCAGAGCCTCCAAGATCAAGCTCAAATTCTACAGTTATATCTAAACCCCAGCTCTATTTGTACAGCTGTTATTTCCTTCACTAAACCTCTAGCTGGGCAAAAAAAAAACTTCCCAATCTTTGAATAGTTACCATATACAGGTTCTTCTTTTGTTGCCTTCACTCATACAATGGAATTTCTTCCCCAGTCCTCTGACCATGATTTTACATTTTACAAAGTGTTCAGCTTAAACCAAACTTTATTCCATAAAGCCTGAGCTGACCATCCAAGCCTAGAATGATCTCATTGACTGTTCTCCAGTTTCTCATAGACCGTGCTCTGTTTCTCTAGTAACTGAATGATGTTTTGTACTATTAATAACTTTTACACTCCCTAAGTAGACCACAAACTTCTGGAGGTCCAAGGGCGTGTTCACACCTACAGACCTTAGCTATGACAAGCAATCAAAAGCTATGTGCCAAGTGACTGGCAGGTCCCATTGTAATCTCAATTATTTTTCTATTAGACACTAAAATTAAATTATGGGGCAATGCAGTGTGGGAAAATACCCAACCCTTTTTTTTAGGGGGGAGGTGAGGAAAAGGACATAATGAGATTGGTCCAAGTTAAGTTAATCACAGAGAGGACAGAACTACTTATCAAAGGTTCATCTCCACTTCCTTACAAGACTTAGCTACTCTCATCACAACGGTCAATTCCATAAGCTCCCTAGGTAACTAAGGCAACTGTTACATGCATATGAAGTAGCCCAGGAGCAATTGGTCACTTTTTCACTACATGTTCAGTATCCATGTTCTCCAAGGCTTTCTACCAAGAGCTGGTGACAATGCCCTCATGTCAAAGTTTTCACCACAGTCTCTAACTCTTCAGTTTATCTGATGTTGTATCAGACAAACTGTAACCAGGCTGATCACTGTCCTCTTGTGCTTCTTCACTAAGCAGTTCTACGTGGGGGATAATGTGGTGACCTAGACAGAGTCCAATGTTTTTCCAAGTACTAATGAACAAGATCATCCAGGCTGCCTTAGGCTCAGGCTTCAATTCAACTGCTCACTGGGGAGGGCTCTGATGTTGGACACCCAGTGAACTACAAAATGAAGCTCTGAGACTTTACCTGAAGATGTGTTTGATACAGAGGTTATATGTAGTTCACTGCCTGTCCTAGAAAAAAGACCTATGGACTAATTTTTTTTTTCATTGTGTCCCACCACCTTATTACAAAAGCCAACCCATATGAATGTTCTAGAAACTATTAATCAAAAACTTATACATTACAGGTATTTTCTCCATTGAAGAAGTGCATTTTTAAAAATAGCCACTGGTATCCAGAAAAATCTACTGGACACAAGGTACAGTGAACACAAGATGACCGTTCATAAATTCACTTCAAAGTGACAAGCCTAATATTAAAGCTAGCCATTCTGACAGAAAATGATTTTATAAGCACCAGCGTCCAGCAAACAGGGCTCAAAAGATTGCTAAATTCATTAATAAGGCAGTCTGCAGCTATCTGATTTCACAGCAACACCTGCATATTTAGCTACTCATTACCAATTGGATGATGGAATTTTTTCAAGCACATTTCAAAAATCTGCCAACTTCAAGTGTAAAAAAATAAACTTTGTGGTTAATTTTTCCCTTAACAAAGTACAGCTGTTGAGAATAATTGTTCAAGATCTTACCCTGTAATGTCAACTGCAGCAGAACAAAGAGTATTTAATTAGCAAATCTATCCAGTAATTCAACACCTATTATATAAAATGCCTTCGTGATTTTATTCAGGATAATTTGCTAAGAGGGTTATTACTGACATTCAGATGGAATTTAAAATTCCTACGCAAGTCGAGTCATAATAGCAGTAATGATCTCCCCAATCAGGAGATTCGGTGTCACACAAGGCTCTCTTGCAATGCAGCAGCCGATTTCCTGACTTCTTAATTCCTGGGCTCAGCTCAGTGAGAGCCCTTCATGCCGATATTTCAGTCAGCAATACATCTTTAATGGGACTCTATTAAAATAACTAGAACAAAAATGACTTTTTTTTTGGTTAAAAAGAATGACAGCACTGCCATCATATCAATCATTGCAGGCTTTGCAGAACAGTGCCGTTAAGGGGAAAGAGGAGGGGGAAACAGGAAAGGGGTAGGGGTGGGGGTGGGGAAAGCAATAATTAAAAAAAATATCAAAAGGTATTTTAACCCAAATCTGAGACTCTGAAGGCTGGAGAAAGGTGGTAAAAACTAGAAATGAAACTTAAAATAAAAAAATTGATTTTTTCAAAGAAAATGGTTTGTTCTGGAATACACTTAAATATGCTGTTTACTAAGTAGAAAGTCCAAATTTTCTACACCAAGGTTAACAGCAGCAACCTAAGACTACTACTGACATGTGTATTTATACGTTCCTCTAATATGCCCAGCAGGACACCTGGGTATTTATCTATATTTTCTTTCAAAAGAATACTGTTGTGTTGCAAAGCATTCAAAAGTTATGAAATGTTTTTAGATGTCATTGTAGATTAATAGTGTTTATTAACACTAGACAATTGAGGGCATCAGCTTTTCAGAGTTAAAAAAAAAGTTTCAAGGTCCTACTCCCAAGGTTATGTCTACTGCTAATAATACATACTAACAAGAAACCCACTTCGATGTATAATCTATGTTAAACATAATGAAAATCTTACATTCTAATGAAATACTGTATAAGCTCAAATTCCAAGCAAATAAATTCCAAGCAAAGAGAATGGTAAATGAAATCTCAATGGCTACTAATGACATAGAATTAGAAATAAGGGGAAAATTTAAGAAGTACATTAGCATAACAGGGGTAGCAAAATGAAGGATTTTGAATGATAGGAAAGAAGAAAGTAGAAGCAATGTAAATATTGTGATAATTGGTAATCCAGCCATCATCTAAGTGCTTCCTATTCTAAATTTCAGCAATTTCCAAGCAAGATCCAGTGCTCTACAGTTTTCCCACTTGATGAACATTTATTTTAAACAGAATTTACACTTCATTTTCTCTTCCTTTTTATTCTTAATTCTTACATATGTCTTCTCCGTAAAATGCTCAAAGAATAAGGGCTGTGAGCTTAATAAGCATTCTGTTTTCTGTCTTTAACAATTACTGCCTTTATGATACTGGGTTGCTTACTGATATTAATATTAATTTTATTTTCTCTAAAACTGGGGTGTTCTTCATACCTAGTTCCCAGAATGGGGTTGGAATAAAAAGAACTATATGCTGAAAAAGTGCTCTGCAAAGATAAAACATTATAAAAAATACTAACTTCTTTTTAAAAAGTGAGAAAAACCGGAGTCCTGATTTAAATTGCCAATTACTAGTTAGGTCTCTGAATCCTCATTGATTAAACAAGGAGGCTGGGATTACCTCCAAATCTAAAAATCTAGAATCTCAAGTTTGACATGAATAAATGTCTCTTCACTAGATTTGGTTGTTTGATTTCTGAAACATACTCACCTCTTTAGTATTAGGAAAGGAAAACACTAATTTATCCAACAAAAATAAAACACTGACTTCAAGGATATATTTTCATATTCTATCTAGGTTACCTTTGAAGGCTTTAATTGTAAAATAACTAAAGCCATTAGTGCTCACAAACTGTCTACATAGCTTTATGCACACAGTATAAGTGGGTGGCTGGCTATATTTGCAGTACTTAGAAACACCCAATACCTTCTGTTATAGTTTTCTACTCCTAGGGAGTGCATATACACATCTACAAATTTATCATGGTTTCTCAGCCTCAGCATCATTTATATTTTAGGCCAGATAGTTCTTTGTCATGAGGGGCTACCTTGCAAGATGTAAATTGATAGATGTTTAGCAGACAAAGATCAGGCTTCCTATTCAAAATTCAATGAACAAATACATCCCCTGATACTAGACTAGATCTTTGCAATGTGGGGCCTTCTCTGCACTTTTATGCTATTCCTTCAGACCCTACCAGTCAGTCTGTCTCTAGCTTCAGTACCTTCTAAGCCAGTCTTAATACTTTGCCAATATTCATTCTAAAACATACTTCCTTAAAATGAAATCCAAGCTTGCTCACTCAATCCTAAGACTCATGATCTACTTGAGGCCTTATCTTCTGATGGTTCCCACATTTGTCCTTCAACCAGGCCTTCCCACATATTTTAGGTTCATTAAACATAACATGTTTTGTGCCTCCTTAGAGCAATAGGTACCACATCATACTATGTTCTTTTTTTAAACATACCATGTTCTTTTCTTTTTTTCCTTAAGACAGAGTCTCATTACATAGCACCGGCTATCCTGGAACTCACTTTGCAGACCAGGCTGGCCTCAAAATTCAGAGGTCTGCCTGTCTCTGCTTCCCAAATTGGGGGATTAACATGGCTCGTGTTCTATTCCTGCTTCTGTGCTTTTCACATGCAGTTTCCCCACGAAAACTATGTCATGGCTAATTTCATGTGTTAGCTTGGTTATACCAGGATACCCAAAGATTTGGTCAAACACTAATCTAGATGTCACTGAAAGTGTTTTTCAAACAGGATTAAGACTTAATGAATTCCATATGAAGCAGATTACCATCACATCCAATTAGTTGGAAGGCCTCAGAAGATAAGGACTGAGACTCTCTCCAAAGAAGACATTCCAGCTGCAGACTGCCTTCTAATATCAGTCCCAGCATCAACTCTTCTTGGGTCTCCAGCTTGCCCACCTACCCCACAAATTTTATCCCTGCAGGTCCCTCGATTTGCATGAGCAAATTCTTATGTATGTACCCTCCCTACAACTCACAAAACCCTACCTCTTACTGGTTCAGTTTCTCCAGAGGATGTTAACACAGGCAACCTAAGTATAAAGCCTAATAATGTATAACTCAGAGCAAACAATATAATGTCTCTAAGTTGCTACTTTCTTAACCACAAAACAGAGAGAGTAACTGACCATTCCTTATAGTAGGACATTAAACACAACATTGTATATACTTTAGTATGTGCACTGAGATATAAGTATTTGATAAAGCTAATATCCATTTATTTTATAAGGAACATCATTCTGTCAGAAAGGTCTTCTCTGGCTTTGATAACCCAATGATACTAATGAGCATTCCAGTCCTATGTTCCCACCAACACAAAGAGAGGCAAGATTGAGAGGCTATAAGCTAGCTATAGACAGAGATCATGTCATAACTAAACCTAACACAATTCTTGGCACAGAGCAATAATTCAATAAATAATTATCTTGGATTATGGTATAATGAGGAAAATCCTCAGTGGTCCATTTTGAAAGAACAAAGTTATTATAAATCAGAATATTCATCTCTACAAGACCTCTCCTACGCACATTCAATATGTATTTAAATGCTGGCTCTCTCCAAACAAGGAATGAAAAGTGAGTCAGTTTTAATCTTCCAAGATAATCCATGGTTATATAAACAAATTGAGAAATTATTTTCTACCTCAATAATAAAGGCCCATTGATTATAGACGTAACTGAAATCATACTCTTCTATACATCTCCAGGTAAATTTATAAGCTAATTAGATGTTCTGATAAGTTACATGTAAAGAATAAAAAACATGTTGAAAAACAATACTTTCTGAAAGGTTTCTACTCCCTAGAAGGCATATTTAATGATATTTAATTATCTCTCAATTATTGCCCTACAATTTGACAGGGCTCTAATTTTCATCCAAAAATCTAAAATATCATCAACTGTGGTTTCAAATTTTAAACTGACTCTCTTCCATACCTTACAATTTCTTTCCTCTAATGTGGCTATTTGTCCTCTGGATTTTTAAAAACTCACATTCTAACTTTAAAGAAAAGCCCCCTTCACAACCAACACGCTCATTCTCCGTTCTTCCTCCACTTAGGTGTCTGGTTTAGAGGTTTGAGTTATACTAGAACGGTAACACCAGGCTTGAGGTTTGTCTCTCACACAGGACCCTGGAGAGCTTTGTAAAGACGGCTTTAAAGCACACTTAAATCTAATCTACTCACCAATGCAAGAGCTCAAGTATGGTGGGCCTGTATACTCTTAAAATATTAAGTTCCCTGTAAAAAGAAATAAAGTCCTAAGAAGCTAAGATTGAAACTATAGCAGGAGGTATTAACCTAAGGTCAGTGAAAAATTCTGAAAACTCCTAGCAAAGATTTGAATGTATGCATTTTTCTAGGAAGAAGGTCCTTATTTTTCATCAAATTTGAAATTTTAATTTACTTAAACCGAAGTACCCTTGAAGATACCGGAACGAGTCACGAGAAGAGAACTTTGGCTCCTCAGGATTCACAGAATGTCCATGAGATTATGAACACTCCCACTCAATGGGTCTTGCCCCTAGCTGTCAAGTTGGGCGTTTTGTAGCCCCTACCGCCAGTGCAATTCTCCTCACAAAAAAACATGTACGTGTCCAAAAGCTCCAAGAGTGGTCTCCCTGATTGATTCATCTGGGGGCTAATTACGATGCGGCCAAGCTATGTCCATGCTTTAGTGAACATCAGCACTCAAGCAAGTTTCACACAACCTGATTAAAATTGACTCAAAATGTCTTACTTCAGTAATCACTTAGATGGAATGAATTTTACATTAGTGGGATCAAGCATGCACCAGGCCTCAGTGGAAATGAAAAGGGCTTACAGTAATAGGATTTATAAACCCACCCATTAGGTTAATGGCTAAATGATTTACATGTAACTTTCTCCCCCACCCCGCCTTCCCTCACCCTTTAACTCAGTAAAAACTATGCTTGGCATTTTCCACTGCAGTGCCACACACAAAGGAAATAGCCTTTCTATTTTGGGACATTCTAATTTCTAATAATGGCCTGGGTAGCTACCATTAACTCTTTCAAAGCACAAATAATTGACTAATAAAATTAAGTATTCTATAAGGCCTGAAAGTGCTTAATTGATCATAATTGTCTATTTGAGAAGGAGGCGTCAGGCTGGCTATGCTCAGATAATGAAGTTGGGCAATTCTGAAGCACTGCAATCAAGATAATACTTACAGCTAAAAAGGACATTAGCATTTTCTAGAATCTGCAACATTTTCTTTATAACTGAGGTCATGGGAAAATCTGACTAGAAAACTTTAAGCTTTCAACCCCTAACAAACAAATGACAGATCTAACAGGTTGTCATTTGTCATTACTAAGCACATAGCTTAAAAAGCTCAATCCTGAAGGAGCACATAGCCAGTAGGTAGTCTGGGGGACACAAAGTTGGAAAGTGACCAATGCATTGCCATCACCATTTTGATGGAAGCATTTCTGATTTCTCCAAATCACCTTTTTTAGGATCAGTATGCATCAAGACAGTCACTGTGCTGCCTTTCATTATTTTCCATGCACATGCAGGTGGCAGAAGGAACTTTTATCCTTCCTTTTTTCATTTTATTTTTTGTATTGGAAATTGAACCAAGGGCTTTAGGCATGTCAGGAAAGTGCTCTACCACTGATCTACTCCCCAGCCTGGCTTAGAAAATTCTACACTAAATACCTTAGGGAGTAAACTCTTTGTTCAGTACTAAAGTTATATAGTAAATTCTGTTTTACAGTGACCATCCTTTCAATATGCCCTCTTATAGTAAGTTTTTTAAACAAAGGCTATCCCTTGTTTCCCTCTATCATATTAGAAGTTCATAAAAACAATTCCATGCTTTAAATCGAGGGGCCCACTTCAGAGAAAAATCTTTCAGAAGGATGATCTAGTTTCAGGAAAAAGTAATTGTGTTCACCTATTCAGAGAAATGTGTACTACAGACACTTGTTCAGGCATTCTTCTAGAATATAAATATTTAAGAACCAATCAAATCACAGGTTCTCATTTATTAACCATTTTTTTCTCCTATCCCATTATCTTCTATATTTTCAGAAAAGGTATGAAAGGAAATTAGAGAAAAGTCATCTAGGATGGAGATATAGAATACAGTCTAGAAGCAGTAATTTAAGGTTTGTGTAAGATTCTGCTACTTACTGCCAAAAAAAATTGTTCTTCATTTCCAAAATGGCATTTCTACTCTTTCAAGTTGGCCATGGCTCAAGCATTTTATACAAACGATATGAAGCATTGTATTATCTCTTTGTTTAAAAGCCCCCAAATAATTCATTTATTCATGCACCAAAAGTAATTTACTGAATTTTTCATGCACTAGCTGGTAGGGAACACAAAGATGAATGATTAAAAAATGCCCCCTTCCATCAGGCATGGTGGTGCATGACTTAAATCCCAGCATTTGGGTGGCAGAGGCAGGTGGATCTCTGTGAGTTCAAGGCCAGCCTAGTCTACAGAGCTAATTACAGGACAATCAGGGCTACACAGTGAGACCCTGTCTCAAAAACAAAAACAAACAAAAAAGAAATGACCCGTGTGTGTGTGTGTGTGTGTGTGTGTGTGTGTGTGTGTGTGTGTGTGTGGTTGTGTGTGCACGCGTGTGCTCACACAGGCACATATATACATGTACATGATAGAAGCCACTGGGGCAGGAGTCAGAGAAAAGTTCTTGAAAGTAAATTGCATATAAATGGAAGATGAATCAGAATAAACAGGAAAAGGAAACTGAAGGAAGAATGCAAAGAATATACAAATAACATACAGAAACTGAATATTAATTAAAGGAGATCACATTGTTCTAAAAGTTTTTAAAACAAGTTTTATTCCTCCAATAGGAAGACTATGAAACCTATGTAGGGTTAGAATGCTCAGGGAAAGTGGATAGAGAATAAAGAAGAGCCGGAACTCTGAAAGAAAACCACATTGAGGACTTTAGAGAGTGGCACTGTAAGACTGACAGCTTAAAGAGGTCTCGAAGACAATCAAACATGTAGCAAACATGTAGGGTAGGAACACAGTAACAAGAGTGGCACGTTGTGGTCTGAACAGCATAGAAACTGTCAGTAGGGATACAGAATCACACGTATTTAGGAAATGAAATCTAGATGACTTGGCGACAAGTTGCACTTGGGGCAAGAGGATGGCGGGGTCAAGTATAATGCTTATGTTCCTGGCTTAACAACTGCATCATCATTCATTATGAGAGGGAATCTGGGAAGAGCAGTTGAAATTGAATAGGACATACTTTAGGGACATTTACGTGAAGAGTACAGGGCTGGCAAGAGGTTCAGTGGGTAAATGCACTTCACTGGGCAAGCCCAATGACCTGAGTTCAATCCTTGGAACCCTTGTAAAAGTGGAAGGAGAGGACTGACTCCTGAAAGCTGTGTTCTTAGTCTTCACATGTGCACCATGGCATGTGTACAGGTGTGTGTACACAAACCCCTACATACGTACAAATAATAACAACAACAGCAACAATAAACCTAAATGAAGATTGTAACCAGGCAGGTAAAAGCTAAAATGCTCAAAGGAGGGGAGGGAATATAGAGTATTTGGGGTACAAGAAATCTAGTATTTGAAAGAGGTACAATATATGAATAAGCAAAACAATGTTAGCCCACAAATAACATTCTTGAGAGATGGGTAGCACAACTCAGGAAAGGCACAGCAGAGAAAAGGGAAACTACACAGAGGCTCACAGCACAATCAGTGATACTAAAGTGACAGGTGCTCCAAGCTCTTGATCCCTCATTCCTCCAGTACCTTCCATGCCCTTTCAGCGATCGTGTCTCCATTCTTTCTGTCAAAATTGGCAGGTGTCACACAAATGAGGGGCCACTGGCAAATCTGACATAGGCTGTCAGTCAGACAGTCAGGCACCATATAATGACCTTGAATGAGAACAATCCTAACAGGTGGCTAGTACAACTCTGAACAAGGTCAAAAAGGAAGAACACTGTGCCTTTTCACATGATACCGAAACAGCTTCAGGGCACAACTCAAATAGCAATCAAAACCTCCAATTGTGCCTCTGTTTTTGAGATGATGCTGATGAGCTTCATGGGAAAACTGAACAAGGATCAATTTATATCACAAGAAAGAACTTTCTTTGAGTCTTAAGTAACCATCCTTTCCACTGCTTCTGCTCTAATGTTTCAGGGAAAGGTGTTCTTTCTTATGTCAAATTTGGTGCCATTAGGGAGCAAGTTGATTTATCTTTAGTCAGTAAAGGAAAAGATGATGGATCCAGACTTGGCAGCTCACACCTCAAGTCCCAGCACTCAGGTGGCTGAAGCATGAGGATCATCAGGAATTCAAAACCAGCCTAGGCTACACAGTGAGATCAAGGCAAGCCCGGGCTACAGAGTAAACCCTTGCCTCAGAAAACTGAAATAAAGCAAAACAAGATGCCACACTGGGTTCTCCTCAGTATCCAAATTATGTCTGTCATAAATTCCCAGAGAACTATGACCAAGGCCGAAGTGATTTCACTACTTTGTCACTGGTTAGATTTTTACAACAGCAAATGTCTCCAGTTCTCATAGAACTTTAGCCTCAGAACAAGCCACTGTTGTGACAGGACAGGCAGCTGGAGCTCAGAAGTAGGTGGGGATGGAGAGACTAGAGCAACCTTCTCTGAAAACAAGCACCTTAATCAAGGCCCAAAATCCCAATGGAAGGTAAGAAGCCAGGAGCCCTGTAACCTGCTGTTTATAGGAAAGGTGGTGATGTTTGTGTGTACGAGAGCAGGGGGAGGGGCCGTCTTTCCCTTCTCTGCAGACAACTTTTCTCCACTCCTGCCCTCTTAGATCTTGTGACTGCAGATGGCATGGTGAGAATGAGACACACACCACTGGCATGTGGGTACTCAGATAAAGAATCCAACCAGTAGATCAGATTGCTGTCAGCTGTGAACGGGCCAGCACTTCAGCTGCTTCTCAGTCTTTATTTTTAAATGGCAGAATGGGCTCAAGGGCATAGTGGCCTGTCACACAAGAAGACACTAAAGATTTAAAAAGATAAAATCCAAACACAACTCAAATAGGACTAAGGAACTAAACAAGTGCTTCAGAAAAGCACAAGAGCATTTGAAAAAAACAGTCACCAGAGAGCTTCTCTTAGTGACACAGTGAAGGGGAAACTAAAAAACGGGAGTACAAACTTTAAAACTACAAATCAGTTCCTCATCAATGGAACTATAAAATACTTGTCTTTACAACACTGAGGACAGAGCATTAAAATGTTGGGATGTATTACAAAGTTACCTACTCACTCTTCAAAACCAAAGGGCATACACAATTACACGTAATTCAATAAAATTTCCACAGCCTAAAAAGAACTTCTCTATGCACAATTAAAAAGCGCTTCGTGTATCCCTCCACCACTACCAACATCATCACTGGATCAGTCCTGACTTAATTCTCCTTAGTTGTAGACCAAGTTGGATTTTGATGTGCAAACGGCTTTTGATGATATTTCATTTTAAACAGATAAACACTTTTAAAAAAAAAATGCAAGCCAAAAACACCCTTTTGAGAAACTAAGAAAACAGATGTGGAAGCCATTTGTTTAGATGAAGAGGAATTTTCGCTTTTATAGGAATACAATGATTCATGAACAGGAAAAAAACTGTCATCAAGTTTACTTCAATAGATACTCTTGGGTTTGAGGCAGCTTTCTAAATATGGCCATTGCTTTTCTTCACATCTCAACTCTCCTGAAATATCTCAAACTACCACTAACAAACATCACTTTTGTCTTTGTTCTTTGAAGTTTTCTGCTTAGTTTTAATATATTATGCTGGGGGGGGGTGTAATCCCACAACTGTTGATACCATAGAACTATTTTTTTTTTCCTTTCACTTAGGTAAACTGGACTAACTACCAAAAGCTTTTGTTATTTATCAAAAACATGCTGCCCTGGGCAGGGCATCGTAGCACATAACTTTAATCACAGCACTCTGGAGGCAGACGCAGATGGATCTGAGTTCAAAGCTACCCTGGTCTGCATACTCACTCAGTTCCAGGCTATCCAGAGCTACACAATTAAGACCCTGTCTCAAAATCAAAACAAAAACAGGCAGACTTGAGATTCTTATAAAGAATACAAATCAACTTCTTAAATAACAGCTCTCCTCAATCTTGAAGGAGATGGAATAAGATGATAGTAAAGTTTTTCCAAGAACTTTTGTCAAAGACAAAATTACCTTTCTTGGTTTTTGTTTAATCAGATACTAGAAACTAAACCAAGAGAGGAAACAAATGGTATTAGGTTTAAGGCAAAGGCTTCATTTCTCTTCTTCCTTTTTCTCCTTTTTCATTTATTCTTCACTCATATATTACATACCAATAGCATTTCCCCTACTTCCTGTCTAGCCCCTCCTCCCACCTCCCCTTTCTGCCAGAATCACTCCTCCCATTTCCATTCAGAAAAGAGCAGGCGTCCCAGGGATATCAACAAAACATAGCATTAAAAAGTTACAATAAGACTAGGCACAAACCCTCATATCAAGGCTGAACAAGGCAATGCAGTAGGAGGAAAAGGGTCCCACAAGCAGGCCAAAGGGTCAGAGACAGTCCCCACTCCCATAAGAACACCAAGCTACACAATCATAACATATATGCAGAGGGCCTAGGTCAGACCTGTACAGGCTTCCTGGTTGTCTGTTCAGTCTCTGTGAGCCCCTATGAGCCCAGATTAGTTGATTCTGTGGGCCATGTTCTTATGGTGTCCTTGGCCCCTCTGGCTCCTACAATCCTTCTTCCCCCTCTTCCACAGGATTCCCTGAGCTCTGCTTAATGTTTGACTGGGGTCTCTGTATCTGCTCCAATCAGTTGCTAGAAGAAGCCTCTCTGATGACAATTATGCCAGGTTCCAGTATAGGAGAATATCATTAGAAATCTTTTTTTTTTTTTTTTTTTTTTTTTTTGCTAGTTGCATTTGGTTCTTTCCTAGGTCTCTTGGGCTATCCAGCCTCTGGTTCCTGGCCATCCAAGCAGTGCCAGGAGTGGGCTCCCTCTCCTGGTGTGGGTCTCAAGCTGGACTAGTCATTGTTTGGCCACTTCCACAAGTTCTACTCCACCTTATACCCACCCTCTTCTTTACTATTCCACATAGCTGACCTCCTAGCAGTCTGTCCTTGTAGAGGTATCAAGAGGTATAAGGCCTGTGAGTATAAGACAAAACTGGTTCATGCTGATCAATTTCTTTGATGAATAATAATAAAAAAAAGTTTACAATTCTCTACAATGCTAATTCATGAACACAGATGAATGCAACAATAATCCTTTTCCAATACACTTGTTTGCCAATATTGACATTTTACTTTATATAGTTCAGATTTCAGATTTTTTTTTTTTTTTTTTTTTTTTGGTTTTTTGAGACAGGGTTTCTCTTTTGCGCCTTTTCCTGGGACTCACTTGGTAGCCCAGGCTGGCCTCGAACTCACAGAGATCCGCCTGCCTCTGCCTCCGAGTGCTGGGATTAAAGGCGTGCACCACCACCGCCCGGCCAGAATTGGTTATTTTAACCTATCTTATACATGACCCTCTCCCAAAGGACAGCCTCTTCCTCAATACATATAGTGCGTTTATACTGATGCCAAATAGGTCCTAAAATAATATGGGCAGCTACTTGGTACATCTTTGTGTAACCAACTTTTCTTATTTTTCTCACCAAATACCTGACAAGAAACAACTTGAGGGAGCATAGAGTCTATTTGAGATCACAGCTTGGGGAGATAGCACCCATTATAGTAGGGATGGCATGACAGGGAAAATAGTTTGTAGCTGGGGCAGCAGAATCATTAGGCTGATTGGCCATATCTTAGTGGACCAGGCAGCAGAGAAAAGAGAATGCTGACACTATCATTTCTATCATTCTGCTTTTTATTTACCCAGAAACTGCGCTATGGGATAGTGTCACCTTCATTCACGATGGATTCTCTCTCAATTAATTCTCTCTGGAAATGTCCTCATTGGCAGGCTCAGGTGTGCCTCTTTGGTGATTCTAAATACAGTTAACTAACAATCATTACAATCTTAGACCCTGGCTACTTTTACTCTACCCAAAAGAATACCAAAGCAAAATAGGTTTGCTGCCCAAGTGACATATAAGAATCCTTTGCAGATCATTTTTAAAATGGGTACCATAGCACATGAATGATAGTCAGAGGATATTTTGTAGGTGTCAGTTCTCTCCTCCACATGACTTCTGGGATCAAATGGCTCATCCAGCTTCACGATCATCACTTTTAAGAGCTGAGCCATCATCTCACCAGCCCCTGTGAACATTCTTCTAAAGAGAGAACAGCTATGGCATAGCTTTCTTACTTTGATGTAATAACAAAAAATGCTCAGTTTTATTTACTTTAGCCAGACCTTATCCCAAAGAGAAAGAAAAATAGTACTAGTGTACTAGAAGTATAATTCCTCCCTTCTCCTTTTATTTATATATTCTGCATCCAACCTTACTGGATACAAGTAACAAATTAAGGTTATGTTTAAACCCTAAGAATGAACATTTAATGGTCAAGATTTTCTACACTTGATCTTAGCCCAAAAGCTGAGAAGTGTTGGTCAAGATTTTCTAATGATACACTTTCCTATCTCAATCTACTACTTATGTTTACAATCTTAGGAATAATTCTACAGAATCCCTCTAATTAAACAAATAATTACAAGGGCCTCAGAACTGAGGGAAGTATAAAAGGAGTTTCACTATCCTAATGGAATGTGTAGTAAAAACAAAATAATTACAATCACTTCTCCACTGTTGAGAATTAAAGCAATGGGACCCAAGAGCTGGACTAAAGGAGTGTAAAAACAGAAAGACTGAGCAAATCACACCAAGTCTGAAAATCTTTTTCTTTGGATACATTCCTAGCTCTCGGAAAAGAAAAGGGGCACAGCTTGAGACCATGCACAGATCAAACAATGTAGTTAATTTTTAAAAGGGCAGGGTGTTGATACAAGATTTGGGGGTGGGGTGTAAGTGGTTTGACATCATTTCCATGTACTTGACTCTACCTATGATACTATTCTCAAAAAGGTGATCAATACCAGGGCTCTAACCAGGGTCAGATGTCTGGTAATTCAGGTAGCTTTAGTAGAATGACCAATATGCTCTTCACATTTCCTCAAAATCTAGTCATTCCTGTCAAGATTCTAAGAATCTCTTCTCTTCAAGCCTCTCTGGTCACTTTCACTCCAGTGTCCGCAGCATCCATTTTTCTCCCCAACCAAGGATTACACTTGACAAACACATTCTGACAGTCTAAATTGCTCAAGACATGACACTTAATGATGAATAAGAAGCATCTGCACCTTTTAAGAACTTGTAAACTATATTGAGAATTTACACTTAGATTATTGACAGTAGCCTCACTTCATCACATTTTTAATTGCCCTGCCATCCCTACCACCACCTAATGGTTAATGTGTAACCATATAACCTATGCTTCATTCTGAGAACTCAGATCACTCTTTCGCCAGTAAAATTTTCTTGACAAAAATCAATGGTCATTTCTCAGATTACATTCTTCAGCAAACACCTACCTTAACAGAATTAAAAGATATGTCACCATCCTTCAGCAATCCAAACAACCCCATATGTGAGCATATCTCAAGACATTGACAAGCACCCCATATGGGCAAATTTGCCCCTCTTGAGAATCACTAGCCTGTATCTGTAACTAAAATATTCTCTCTATAATCTTAGTGTGTCATGCTTGAGAAGTAAATTTCATAAAGCATACTGACTCTAAACATATGCCTACTGTTAAGAGTATCTGGGGCATGTTACCAAAGATTGTCTTTTCATGTTTAGGCAAACTTTTGTTTAAGTCTCCAAATATGCCAGATAACTCACCTTTACTCGATTCCACTGTTTAGGGTGAGAAGACTGACCTAATGTACTAGACACACATCACTACCTGCCAACCAGGCTTGGCTAGCAGGAGTCACTGCAGTGATCAGGAAAGATAGGAGTGAGGAAGGAGATTAGGGTAATGTTAAAGCCCATGGCTCTCTCTAAAGGAGTAGGAAACACTATCTGGGTCCACATACTCATGATCAAGAGTCTTAGGTATATATTCCTTCCTCTTTCAGAAGAGGAAGACATCCCTGCGATTAGGTGCCTTAGAATTCTTGCAGTTTCTCTTATTATTTCACTACTGTCTGCCCACATTTCTGTAAGTCATCTCTTCAGCAGATACAATTACTCCCACTGCCACCTTATTCCTGGTGTAATCATGGCTGAGACATCAAATAAATTCTAAAACAAAGGAAGCAATTTTTAATGTCTTGCTTGACCCTCTTGAAATTAGACTCATAAGAAATATCACATTTTGAAAACCCTAAGCTTTTAAGATTTGTAAACTACATGTACTATGAACTTTCTTTAAAGAATAATCCTATGATACACCTCTCTTACTCTGACATACTATCCCAAATGTTCAAAGCTATATTTATTTTAACCAGAATTTATTACAACGAGAAAGTAAGTAGACTATCATCTTCCCCACAAGGTCTTAAAGTCATTACATGTGACTATTATTATACATTAACTACATGATTAAGTTTCCATGCAAGTTACTGCACAATGAAACTGGTGAGGACATGAGATTTGTTTGTTTTCCTCACATGAAATCATATCCTGCAACAGTTTCTTTAGCAAAGAATATATGTACAAGAAACTGTCAACAGTTAAGAATGTTACAAAAACAAAACCCATAACATTAAGGGCACACAACATAAAGCCATCCAAAGTGCAGTTACTTCTGTATTTTCTTATTTGATATGTGTTATCAAGAGATTCTAACACCAGAAGAAAAATAAACGCTTCACTCTAAGGTGAATATAAACCCTTAGGAAAACAGCTGTATACCCATCAAGATGATTTTTTCACAAGTAGCCAACATGAAATAAAATTGACAAGAGAGACAGGAAGAAGAGTAGGTGGAGTTAGAATAGAAGGAAATGAGAAGGCTCAACAAGAATTAATTACTGGTAATTACACATGCTACAGCCTCTCTTCTTTCTCCACCCTCTAGCTAATCAACAGTGGGAACAGATGTGGTCTGTGGTATTGGGGAGGGGGAGATGCTTAACAGCTGTTTGGAGAACATGCCATTAAAAAGCAGCCTTGTCCACAGAAACCCAAGTGTTTTCTGTTTTAAAGAAAAGAAGTAATGAATAACGACCACAGGCTTACTTTGAACTTTAGTTCTTGGAGGGCAATGGAAAAAGTCTTTATCCTGATTTCTGATATACTATGGCAACAGCTATTTACAAGAATGCCTCAATACTTCTATCTCTTCCACATATGTTATCCAAGTATTCCTGAAACCAGCACAAAATTCAAATTACTCATTATTATGTAGAACATAATAAATCTTAGCTTAGATTTGGTTTTTCAAAGCAGGGTTAGTCAGTGTACCAGCCCTGGCTCTCCTGGAGCTAGCTTTGTAGATCAGGCTAGCCTCAAACTCACAGAGATCTGCCTGCCTCTGCCTCCTGAGTGCTGGGATTAGTGATGTGGTTAGGAGGTGTATGTATACATAAAATGTTTGAGAACATGAATATTCATATACATTTGTAGGATACAAAGCTAATTTCTCATATCTACTCTTAAGATAAACTTGCACTCTCTAAAATTCACTTCTATGTATTTTGGTGGACAACTTAAAAATTTCATCCTGTTTCAGAATATAAAAAAAAAATCTACTAGCTATGATTAAATCCTGAGACAGATGATGCCAGAGATGAGAATGGGAAGAAGGTAAAAGCTAATATCAGAATATGCGTCAAGATTTTTAGAGTTTAAGCCTGGTCTACATAGTGAATTCCAGGCCAACCAGAGCTAGCTAAACAATTTTTGAAAAGATTTTTAAAATGAAGGCACATATTGATGACATCCAAATATCAGAAGCAAAGGTCACAGAAGATGTGAGTAGGAAGCTCCAAGCAAATGGACAGCCAACAGTTTCTGAGTTTGAAAATCAGAAAACTAATGAACATTAAAAAGACAACCAATTGCCGGGGCGGTGGTGGTGCACGCCTTTAATCCCAGCACTCGGGAGGCAGAGCCAGGCGGATCTCTGTGAGTTCGAGGCCAGCCTGGGCTACCAAGTGAGTTCCAGGAAAAGGCGCAAAGCTACACAGAGAAACCCTGTCTCCAAAAACCAAAAACCAAAAACCAAAAACCAAAAAAAAAAAAAGAAAAGAAAAGAAAAAGACAATCAATCATGGTGGAGGAGCGGAAATGCCTCAAAGCATGCTTATTATTGGCAAAAAAATATTTTTTTATTAAGCAAGGGGCAATATGTGAAAAAATTATCATTTATTACTAAACCAAAGAGTATAAATTAAAGGGTCATTTGTACAACATTTATAACTTTTTTTAAATGTGCACTGGTGTTTTGCCTGCATGAGAGTGTTGAGTACCCTGAAATTAGAGTTACAGACAGTTGGGAGCTGTCATATGGCTGCTAGGAATTGAACTCAGGTCCTGTGGAAGAACAGCCAGTGCTCTTAACCACTGAGCCATCTCTCCAGCCATTTAGAACTTATTTCAGTAAATGTAAACACTTTATTCCTAAGGGTTTCCATAGATACACTTCTAACTTTAGTACCTCTACAGCTATAGTTCTCATGAGGTCTAAAATTCGAGAGCTTCAATTCTACACGTATGACAGTTTTCACAAACCTCTTGCTCCTGATGATAAAAAGACTGTACCCTTTCTTTGCAATTTACCAGGATAAAGCTATTCTTTTTGGTGTGCATGGCAAACCCACCTTTTGATCCCTAGAAATAATGTTAATTACCTGCAAAAGAACATGTAAGAAGTTTAAATTAATCCTTCATCCTGAATTATGTTGCTTTTCTGCATTAGCAAAGACACATTGCCATGCAAAATAATGAGGTGTTTTTTTTTTCCCTGATAGAGAGTATATTTGGGAGAAATGGGAGTTTCTGGCAAAAAATAAAGGCTTCATTACTTCAGATTTAAATGTAAATTAGGCACTCAGCAGCTTGCAAGTTAGGACAATTTTTCTTACACAAGATAAGATGAATTATATTTTATTCCTTAGTTTTTAACAAGAGTCACTTCCTTAGACATACCTAACCCTTAAACAAAGGCGTTCTTTGTCAAAGCTAGGGAAATGTTTTTATTACTGATGTTCTTTAAATATGAATAAAAATCTCTTTTCTATACTCACACTCATAACAAGCTGTTACTCTGGCAAAGAATATCTAAAATGAATATAGAAATAAAAAGAGGAATATTTGCTTTCTATGTGAACACTACACATATCACCAACTAATAGCTGCTTTTTTAAAAAAAATCTATGAATACTAAAAAAGTATCTTTCCATTTATCTATGCCTTTTCCAATTTCTTTCATCACTCATCACAGATTTTAATGTACACATCATCTACCATCCTTGGTTAAATTTGTACTTCAGCAGTTTTTGTGGTCCTGGAAATAGAACTCAGGGCCTTCCATATCCTGGACCTTCCATATCCTATACCAGCATGTTACATCCTGAATATGTATTTTATTCTATTGCTGTTGTTGCAAATGAACAGTTCCCTTGCAGTCCTTTTCAGACTGCAATTTGTTATTAGTGCATGGAAACACAACTAATTTTTGCATACTGATTTTTCTATCCTATAACTTTACTGAATTCATTTATTAGTTCTAGCATTATAGTGGAGTCTTGGGAATATTCTATTTATGAAAGATCACATTCTCTGAGAAGACAGTTTGGTTTCTTCCTTTCTCGTTTGGATATCTTCTGTTTCTTCCTCTTGCCTAATTGTTCTGACAAGGACTTGTAGACTTAGGTGGAACAGAAGTGACAAGGGTAGGAATATTCATCTCCTTCTTGATCTTAGGAGGACTTGCTGAGTATAATGTTAGCTATGGGTTTGGCAAGCAATCTGTATTGTGTTGAGGTACAACCATTCTATCACTAGGTTGTTGACAATTTTTATCATGAAAAGTTCTTAAACTCTGTAAATGTTTTAGCAGCATATATTGAGATTATCACGATTTTAATCCCTAGGCTGTTAATATGTTTTTTATTACTGATGTTCTTTAAATATGAATAAAAATCTCTTTTCTGTACTCACACTCATAACAAGCTGTTACTCTGGCAAAGAATATCTAAAATGAATATAGAAATAAAAAGAGGAATATTTGCTTTCTATGTGAACACAACACATTTTTTTGATTTGTGGATGTTAATCCACTCCTGCATTTCAAGGATAAATTCTACTTGACCATGACATATAATTTTACTCACTACAGTCTTTAGTTTGTGAATTGTTTTGTTTTTGTTTTGAAGAATTTTGCATGCATGTTTATCAGGGATAGTTACCTGCAGTTGTCTTTTCTGGTATCATCCATAGCTGACTTTGTATGAGAATCAGACTAGCCTTGTAAAATTAGTCATCTATAAAATGAGACTATTCTGAGATTGGTGAAATAGGTTGGTTAGTGAAGTGTCTACTAAGTATCAGTACCTGTGTCTGGATCTCAAATACCTAACTAAAAGCCAGGAGTGGTAGGGTGCATCTTTAACCCCAGCACTAGAGAATTGAAGACAAGCAATTCCTTGAATCTCACCTGCCAACAGGTCACCCTTGCTAAATTTGGTAAGTTCCAGGATCATTGAGATCTTGTGCCTCACTTTATAAATAATAAGGTGCAGAGAGCAACCATTGGAGCCCCAGGGACCGGGCAGCTGCCTCTCCACCTCCCCTCCCCAACCCCACCCCACCCCGCCCGCAAAGAAAACCATTACCTGCAACACCAGCAACCACCACCAGAGTCATAAGCCCACCTTGCACCAATTGGGAACAGGTAAGCCCCCATCTCCAGACTGGGCAGACCAGGTCTCTAGCACCTAGGCCCCAGGGGCACATTCCATGCCCCTCCACCCAGCCATTGGAGCCCCATGGACCTGGCAGCTACCTGCCTCTTCCCCGCCCCCTCGCCAAGAAAACCATCACCTGTAACATCAGTGACCAACAGAGTCATAAGCCTAACCTGCACCAATTGGGAACAGAATCCATCAGCACCAACTGGACCAAGAGCCTGGATTAGACTAAGAGCTCCCATTAGAACAAGAGTATCATTCGGACCAAGAGAGACTCCCTCAGACACAGACACCACTTGCACAGAGTAGAGGAAGAGAAGGGGAGATGACAGTGTAAAAATACAGTCAACAACATAAAGACCAATATGGCACCATCAGAACCTAGTGGTTCTACATCAGCAAGATGTGAACATCCCAATGCAAAAGAAACAGAAGAAATCAACCTTAAAAATGACTTCAAGAAGATGATAGAGGCCTTTAAGGAGGAAATCAAAAATTCCCTTAAAAAAATGGAAGACAAGACAAAAAATTGTAAAAAAATCAATAAAGAAATTGAGGAAAAGATGAACAAAAATTGGGAGAAATAAATCCCTTAAAGAAAGCCAAGAAAAAGCAATTAAACAGGTGAAGGAAAAACAGTCCAAGATTTGAAAACTGAAATTGGGGCAATAAAGAAGACACAAACAAAGAATGCTGGAAAAGAAAATCTGAATAAACAAACAAAAACTACACATGCAAGCATAACCAACAGAATGCAAGAATGGAAGAGAGAATCTCTGGCATTGAAGATATGATAGAGGAAATAGATTTACAGTCAAAGAAAACACTAAAGACAAAACAGACATAACACAAAATGTCCAGGAAATCTAGGATACCATGAAAAGACCAAAACTAAGAATAATAGGGATAGAAGGAGAATACCAACTCAAAGGCACAGAAAATATAGTCAACAAAATCACAGAAGAAAACTTTTCCAACCTAAAAAAGAAAACGCCTATGAAGATACAAGAAGCTTACAGAACATCAAATAGACTGGATCCAAAAAAAAGTCACCTTGCCACATAATAATCAAACCACTAAACATACAGAATAAAGAAAAAATATTAAGAGCTGCAAAGGAAAAAGGCCAAAAAACATATAAAGACAGACCCATCAGAATAACACCTGACATCTCAATGGAGACTCTGAAAGCCAGAAGGTCCTGGAAAGACATTATGCAGACACTAAGAGACCATAAATGCCAACCCAGACTATTACATCCAGCAAAACTCTCAATTGCCATAGTTTTAGTAAACAAAATATTCCATGATAAAACCAGATTTAAACAATACCTAAACACAAACCCAGCACTATAGAAAGCACTAGAAGGAAAAATCCAACCTAAGGAACTTAAGATATACCCATGAAAACACAGGCAATAGATAATTACATACCAACAAAGAAGATAAATACACAACACTACCACCAAAAGATAACAGGAAATTAACAATCACTGGTCATTACTATCCATGAATATCAATGGTCTCAATTCACCTATAAAAAGACACAGACTAACAGAATGGATACGAAAACAAGATCCATCCTTCTGCTGCATACAAGAAACACATCTGAACTTCAAAGACAGACACTACCTCAGAATAAAAGGCTGGGAAGACTTTCCAATCAAATGGATTTAAGAATCAAGCTGGTGTAGCTATCGTAATATCTAATAAAATCAATCGAAAGAGATCGGGAAGGACATTACATATTTATCACAGGGAAAATCCGACAAGATGAAGTCTCAATTCTGAATATTTATGCCCCAAACACAAGGGCATCTACATTTGTAAAAGAAACATTACTAAAGCTTAAATCACACATCAAACACCATACACTAGTAGTGGGAGACTTCAACACCCCACTCTCACCAATGGACAGGTCTGCCACACAGAAACTTAACAAAGAAATAAGGGAACTAACAGACATTATGACTCAAATGGACTTAATAGATATCTACAGAGTATTCCACCCTAACACAAAAGAATATACCTTCTTCGTAGCACCCCATGGAAGCTTCTCCAAAATCGACCACATGCTTGGTCACAAAGCAAATCTCAACAGATACAAAAAATTTGAAATAACCTCCTGTATCTTATTGGACTACCATGGCTTAAAGTTAGATTTCAACAACAACAAAAACTACAGAAAGCCTACAATCTCATGGAAACTGAATAATGCCCAACTGAATCACCAATGGGCAAGGAAGAAATAAAGAAATTAAAGATTTCCTAGAATTCAATGAAAACAAATGTACAACATACCCAAACTTACGAGACACTATGAAAGCAGTGCTAAGAGGAAAACTCATAGCACTAAATGCCCACATAAAGAAGTTGGAGAAATCTCACACTAGTTTCAGTTAACAGCACAACTGAAAGCTCTAGAACAAGAAGCAGCAAACTCACCCAGGAGACACAGATGCCAGGAAATAATCAAGTTGGGAGCTAAAAATCAATAAAATAGAAACAAAGAGAACAATACAAAGAATCAATGAAACAAAGAGCTAGTTCTTTGAGAAAATCAACAACATAGACAAGCCCTTATCCAAATTAACTAAAAGGCAGAGAAAGAGCATCCAAATTAACAAAATCAGAAATAAAAGGGGAGACATAACAACAGAAAACGATGAAATCCAGAGAATCATCAGGTCCTTCTTCAAAAACCTGTACTCCACAAAATTGGATTATCTAAAAGAAATGGACAATTTTCTGGATACATACCACATACCAAAGTTAAATCAAGACCAAATAAACTATTTAAATAGATCAATAACCCCTAAGGAAATACAAACAGTCATTAAAACTCTCCCAACCAAAAAAAGCCCAGGATCGGATGGTTTCAGTACAGAATCATACCAGATTTTCAAAGAAAAGCTAATTCCAATACACATCAAATTGTTCCACACAATAGAAACAGAAGGAACATTACCAAAATCATTTTATGAGGCTACAGTTACCCTAATACCTAAACCACACAAAGATGTAACAGAGAAATAGGATTATATACCAATCTCCCTCATGAACATTGATGCAAAAATACTCAATAAAATATTGGCAAACTGAATACAAGAACACATCAAAAAAATTATCCACCATGATCAAGTAGGCTTCATCCCAGGGATGCAAGGATGGTACAACATACAAAAATCTATCAATGTAATACACCATATAAACAAACTGAAAAAAAAAAAAGACATGATCATCTCATTAGATGCTGAAAAAGCTTTTGACATAATCCAACACCCCTTCAAGATAAAAGTCCTTGAGAGATCAGGAATACAAGGAACATAATAAAGGCAATATACAGCAAGCCAACAGCCAACATCAAATTAAATGGAGAGAAACTCAAAGCAATTCCACTAAAATCAGGAACAAGACAAGGCTGTCCGCTCTCCCCCATACTTATTCAATATAGTACTTGAAGTTCTAGCCAGAGCAATAAGACAATATAAGGAGATCAAGGGGATACAAATTGGAAAGGCAGAAGTCAAAGTTTCATTATTTGCAGACGATATGATAGTATACATAAGTGACCCCAAAAATTCTACAAGGGAACTCCTACAGCTGATGAACTCCTTCAGTAAAGTGGCAGGATACAAGATTAACTCAAAAAAATCAGTAGCCCTCCTATACACAAATGATAAACGAGCTGAGAAAGAAATCAGAGAAAAATCACCCTTAACAATAGCCACAAATAATATAAAGTATCTTGGGGTAACTCTAACTAAGCAAGTAAAAGACCTGCATGATAAGAACTTCAAGTCTCTGAAGAAAGAAATTGAAGAAGATATCAGAAAATGAAAAGATCTCCCACGTTCATGGATAGGTAGGATTAACATAGTAAAAATGGCAATCTTATCAAAAGCAATCTACAGATTCAATGCAATCTCCATCAAAATCTCAACACAATTCTTCACAGACTTGGAAACAACAATACTCAACTTTGTATGAAAAAACAAAAAACACAGGATAGCTAAAAGAATCCTGTACAATAAAGTAAACTCTGGAGGCATCACAATCCTTGACATAATAAAAAACAGCTTGGTGTTGGCATAAAAGCCTACGTGTGAGCCAGGCAGTGGTGGTGCATTTAATCCCAGCACTCGGGAGGCTGAGGCAGGCGGATCTCTGTGAGTTCGAGGCCAACCTAGTCTCCAAAGTGAGTTCCAGGAAAGGCGCAAAGCTACACAGAGAAACCTGTCTCGAAAAGAAAAAAAAAAAAAAAAAGTACACGTGGACCAATGGAATCGAATTGAAGACCCTGACATTAACCCACACACCTATGAACACCTGATTTTTGACAAAGAAGCCAAAACTATACAATGGAAAAAAGAAAACGTCTTCAACAAATGGGTGCTGGCATAACTGGATGTCAATATGTAGAAGATTGCAAATAGATCCATATCTGTTGCCATGCAAAAAACTCAAATCCAAGTGGATCAAAGACCTCAACATAACTCCAATTACACTGAACTTGTTAGAAGAGAAAGTAGGAAGCAGTCTTGAACACATTGGCACAGGAACCCACTTCCTACATATAACATCAGTAGCACAGACATTGAGAACAATAATTAATAAATGGGACCTCTTGAAACTAAGAAGCTTTTGTAGGGTAAAGGACACAATCAATAAGACAAAACAACAGCCTACAAAATGGGAAAAGATCTTCACCAACCCCACATCTGACAGAGGGCTGATCTCCAAAATAAATAAAGAACTCAAGAAACTAGACATCAAAATAACAATCCAATTAAAAAATGGGCTACAGAGCTAAACAGAGAATTCTCAATGGAAGAATCTCAAATGGCCAAAAGACATTTAAGAAATTGCTCAACATCCTTAGTCATCAGGGAAATACAAATCAAAAGGACTCTGAGATACCATCTTACACCTGTCAGAATGGCTAAGATCAAAAACACTGGACAGTTTCTGTTGGAGAGGATATGGAGCAAGGGGAAGACTCCTACACTGTTGGTGGGAATGCAAACTTGTACAGCCACTCTGGAAATCAGTATGGCATTTTCTCGCAAAATTGGGAATCAATCTTCCTCAAGACTCAGCTATACCACTCTTGGGCATATACCCAAAGAATGCTCAATCATACCACAAGGACACATGCTCAACTGTGTTCATAGCAGTATTATTCGTAATAGCCAGAACCTGGAAACAACCTAGATGCCCCTCTACTGAAGAATGGATTAAGAAAATGTGGTACATATACATAATGGAGTACTACTCAGCAGAGAAAAATAATGACATCATGAAATTTTCAGGCAAATGGATGGAAGTAGAAAATATCATCCTGAGGGAGGTAACCCAGACTCAGAAGGACAAACATGGTATGTGCTCACTCATAAGTGGATTCTAGATGTAAAGCAAAGGATAACCAGACTGCAACCCACAGCTCCTGGGAGGCTAGCTAGCAGGGAGGACCCTAGGAAGGAGGAATGGATCGCCCAGCAAAGGAGAAATAGATGAGATCTTGGAGCAAACTGGGGTTAAGGGGTGTAATAGAGGGCAAGGGATGTGGGATGAGAACATAGGGGGATGAGAGGTTCAAGCTGGAACAGGGACAGAGTGGGAGAGCAAGGAAAGAGATATAATGATAAACAAAGACATCATGGGAATAGGGAGAAACAGAGTGCTAGGGAAATTCCCAGGAATCCACAAAGATGACCCCACCTTAGACTACTGGCAATAGTCAAGAAGGTGCCTGAACTGGCCACTCCAGTGATCAAATGGCTGAATACCCTATCTGTCATCATAGAGCCCTCATCCAGTGACTGATGGAAGCAGATGCAGAGATCCACAGCCGAGTGCCAGGCTGAGCTCCAGGAGTCCAATCGATGAGAGAGGAGGGATTCTATGAGCAAGAGACATTGAGATCATGATGGGAAAATGTACAGAGATGACCAGACAAACTAATGAAAATGCATGAACTGTCGACCAATAGCTGAGAAGCCCCCATGGGACTGGACCAGGCCTGCTAGAGAGGCGAGACAATTGTTTAGCTTGAATTGGTTAGGGGGCCCCCAGGCAGTGGGATAGGGACCCGTCCCTGGTGCATGAGCCAGTTTTTTGGAGCATAGTGCCTATGGTGGGACACTTTGTGCAGCCTTGGTGCATGGAGGAGGGGCTTGGACCTGCCGCAACTGAATGTACCAGACTCTGCTGACTCCCCATGGGAGACCTTGCCTTGGAGGATATGGGAATGAGGGGCTAGGTTGGGGGGAAGGCTGAGGGGAGGGAGGGAGGAGAGGGGAATCTGTGGTTGGTATGCAAAATGAATAAAAAAAAATCTCTTAATTAAAAAAAAAAAAAGAACCTGACTTCATAGACAGCTTCAAGAAAATGGTGTTTTCTGGCACAACAGGGCAACTGAAAATAGGAACTCAAAACATTGTGATATCATACACAAGACCTGTGCAAGCTCAAGCCAGACAAAATTCCAGCATGTGGGGAATAGGTGGGCATGAAATCTCACCACTATCTGAAGAGATATTGGCATTTGACAGTTGCTGGAAGAGGAAGAAACAATTTTCTTTAATGATGTGACCCTAGGTAGGCTAACCACACTCAAGAAGCTGTCAAGCAAGACAAATTGAACTCTGATACACTGTTGACTTTGCCAGACTCCATCTCTGCCCAATTGTCAGTCTGTGATCTGCTTAACTCTTGTGAGTATCTATATTTTGAACAGACCTCTGAACTAGTCCAACGTTCCTTGTTTTACAGATCAAGGAACTAGCCTAAAGTCCAGTATTCGAGAAGAAATTTGGGGGATTTGGGTTTTGTTGCCTGATCATTTTTTCATTCCAGCACATTATTGCATAACACTATTATAAGAAATATTTCTGTTATGGCTATTTAAAAAAATAAAAGTGGATCACATATTTGGGAAGCATAACTCTTAGCAATGTGAGTGTCACAGAGCTCTTGGTGAAGCACAAATGTAGTTTAAATTCATTTTCAAACCACTTTTATCACTGCCTTTTTTGAGTGTGGCAACAAGAGCTGAGGATTTGTTTTTACAGAGAAGAAAGCATTTAGGTTCTCTGCAAATCTGCTGCATTAATTCATGGTTATAAGTATAGTTACATTTCTATGGGAATTAATAAAATGAAAAAACGGGAAAAAATAAGGTGCAGAGAGATGAAGGAAGATACGCAAAGTCAACCTCTGGCCACCATACACATGCACACGTGCAAATATAAACACAAACAAGTACATACATCATGCATACACACACTATAAATAAATTAATGAGAATAATCTTCACATATCTATATATCCAAAGCAATCTACAAAGCCAATGAAACTCCTATCAAAATTACATTAGCTTCCCTTGTACAATGATTCCTCAGAGGGGAAGTAGATTATAAGATCCAGAGGCAGTGTATGTCTGCAGTATTTACCAGACATAACATGGCCATTATACACAGGAACTCACAATGGCTGTGACTGTGTGTGCAAGGTCTGTACAAGATGAAGACAGCCAAAATCACAGCATGAATAAGGGAGAAGTTCATGAAGTCCTACCACTAGTTAAGGAGCTAGTGGCGATTAATGGCTAAAGAGGGAGGGACAATCAGTTTTCTTCAGTTATATAACACCTATATCCATGCACCTACTAGCAGTACTAAGTAGATACAGGCTTAAAGGGAGGCACATGAAGTTGGGAGGGAAAAGTGGGGAGGGAATGAGGAGTAGATTTAATCAAAGCACATATTCATGTATGAAATTCTCAAACAATAAAAAAATTTCAATAGCTTTATCTACACAAAAAGAAAAGTAAGTTCAAATTTTATATGGCATCTAGACAGCCAAACCAATTCTGGCAAAGTAGAATGAAGGTGGAGGCAAAAGATTCCCTGATTTCAAACTATTTCCAAAGTTTCAATAATCAAGGGGGAAGGGAGATCCTTTTGACTATGATCTTTGGAATGATAGTTTGGATATAACATCAATAGTTCACACATCAAATTAAACAAGGAAACTACCTCTAACTACAGGAAACAATTATAAAAAGAAAAGGCATTCTCAAAAAGAGAAGATATTTACAAACTATATATCTCATATAAGGCATTAGTATTCCAAATAGAGATAAGGAATACATACAATTGCAAAAAGAATCATACACAGAAGTAACATCATACAGAATGAACAGGCTATATTTAGGAATACACACACACACACACACACACACACACACACACACACACACACACACAAATATATATGCATGTAACAGCAATCAATGAAAAAAGAGGCCATTAATTAGAAAAAGAGTAAGAAGGGGTATATGGGTTTGGAGAGAGGAAATGGAGGGAGAAATGATAAGATGCTGCTCCCTGGATGGTGGGCTGGCGTCTACTGACTCAGCCTTCCACTTCCCAGAATTCTCCTTTTCTGCTTATCCCACCTATACTTCCTGCCTGGCTACCGGCCAATCAGCATTTTATTTATCAGCCACTCAGAGCAACACATTCACAGCATACAGAGCAACATCACTCATCAATATGTGTATTAGTTTGGTTAAAATAATCATTATACAATGTATACATATGTCAAAACATATCACATACCTTGAATACTTACAATCTTCGGTTGTAAATTAGTTTTTTAAAAAAATGATTGTCCTTTGAGGTTTTACTGTCTGAATTTACACAGTGATTCATACAAAATCACTCTAATATAACTACTACTACATGATTTCCAGTGCATCTAGCTGTCTGTGTTCTGCAAGCATGCTTTAATAAAACTCGTCCCATCTTTGACTATGGCATAGTGTTGGTTAGATATAATAAATGTTTCTAGTGCATTTGCCTATTCACAACATCCTTTGTATATGTTTAAGAAACAATATTCCTCTGAATGATTTGCTCTAATCTGACTATATTATAGGAGATTGATCTTTCAACCTGATTGTGCACCCATGGCAAAAATATACTCCTTGGCCATTGGTCTGGATTTTCTCTTTTATTCTGACAGCGTGAATACAAAAAAAGGGGGGTATAGAGGATATGCTTAACATCTTATTGAAATAACTCATACCACTTAAGATTCTAACATACAGTATGAAGCTTTTAATATCAGCTTTACACTTGAGAAATTCTGCAACTGTGAAAAGCCTTTTCAAACTAAACTCCTTCAGTAATATTTCATCTAATGAGAGTACAACTGACCTAAATTTCTGCACCATGGAATTTTAGCTATGTGAATCATTTTTAAAAGTACTGCTGTTCAAGATTACTCAGGACAACATAGGGACACTCCACCTCAAAAAGAATTACTGTAACTTAGTCACATGTTCTTATGATGGCAGAGCTTTGTTATTTAGTGCAGAACAGTGTACCTATGCCTATCTTTCTCTGTTGTACTTCAGCATAAAATCCATAAAAGAAAAAAGAAATGAATATTTTATTATTACATTAATTTCTACTTCAATTTCCATTGCTGCTTATCTGTAAAACCAAACTGCTCACATATTTTAAACTATCTAGGAAGTATAGGTGAATGTATTTAGAAATATTAACCTCAAGGAAAAAAATCATAAGCAACAGTAAAATTAGTTTATAATCCTCCCTCCCTACACTAAGCATAAGTTGGAGTCTAGAACAATGTGACTCAACATATGGCTAATGAACACTTGAAACATACCTTGCATAACTAAGGAAGCCAATTTTTTATTTGTTTGACAGCATTTCTTTAAAAAGACCCATGTGACTAGTGGCTACTATGTCTACTGAGTACTTGAAATATGGCTGATATGACTGAGAAACTGCCAGTTTAACTTAATTCAGCTAATTAAAATTTAAATAATGACTTGTAACTACCATACTGGTCAATGTAGATCTAAAACATTGATAGCAAGAAATAATGTATGCAAGGAAAGCTGTTGTCACTGGAATATACTTTAAGGATGAGTAATATTGAGACTCACAAAAAAGTAGAGAATGAAACAGTGCACTTATTAGCCTTAAAACAAGTCAACAAATGGCTTTAAAGGGTAGTCCCCATCCAGAGTCAGAAGGTAATTCTACTTTTCATCTTGAAACAGTGCCTCTCAACCTTCCTAATGCTGTGACCCTTTAATACAGTTCCTTGTTGTTGTAATCCCTAACTATAAAAATATTTTCACTGCTACTTCATAACTGCAATTTTGCTACTGTTATGAATTGTATTGTAAATATCTATGTTTTTCGATGGTCCTTTGGGGATCACGACCTGTCTTAAAGGATCAACCTGCAGTTAGGTGCAATGGGTGATGTATGCCTGTAACTCCAGTACTTGGGAAATAGAGGCAGGAGAATCAAAAGTTCAAAGTCGGAGTTGGCAACTAAGATCCTCTCTTGAAGGAAAAAAAAAAAATGTCAACTTGTCTTTTGCAGAACACAATTTATCCATCAAGAAAATAGGAAAACAATGCAGCAGTTCAGATGGAAAAAAAAGATTCAACAGATGTTTTTTTGGGGGGTGGGTCCATTAGCTGAGTTGTGTGTGGTATGTATATATATATATATGGAGGTATGTGTGCAGATACACAGAAGCCAGAGAAAGACTTTGGGTGTCCTGCCCTAACACTATCCATTGTATTCCTTTGAGACTGGGTATCTCATTGAACCTGGCACTAGGCAAGGAGCCAGCATGCCTCAGTAGTCCTCCTGTCTCTGCTCCCCACAGCACGAAAGTTATAGATATGTGCATGGGGGATGCTGGGGATTTGAACTCAGGTCCTCACATTTGCACAGCTATAATTACTACCCATTGAGCTATCACCCCAGCCATGATTCACCCTTCTACAACCAAAAACTTATAGCTGCTAGAGTTTAGTTATAGTTTAATATAAAGCAGAAATGAGGGGGGAGGCTGGAGAGATGGCTCAGTGGTTAAGAACACCAACTGCTCTACCAGAGTACCAGGGTTCAATTCCTAGCACCTATATGGCAGCTAACAACTGTAACTCCAGGATCTGACACTCTCACACAGACATACATGCAGGTAAAACAGCAATACACATAAAATAAAGATAAATATTTAAAAAAGAAAGCAAAAATGGTTACTAATATATCTATGTGTTGTATAGCCTAGTAATGAAGTTCAATTTAGATTAATTCTGGTGAAAGGGCTCTATTAGGTTGCTTTCCTATTGCTGTAATAAAACACCATGACCAAGAAACTTACGGAATGAAGATAGTTCATTTTAGCTCACAGTTCCAGAGAGTTAATAGTCCATAATGGCAGGGCGAAGGCAGCAGGCAGACATGACATGGCAACTGGAGCAGGATACTGTGAACTTTATATCCTTTTCCTTAAGCATGAAGCAGAGTGTGCAACTGGAAACGGCACAAGTCTTTAAACTCTCAAAGCCTGCCTCCAGTGACATCCACCAAGGCTATACCCACTAAATCTCCCCCCAAAAGCGTCACCAACTGAGGACCAAGAGTTCAAATACTTGAGCCTATGGAGGAATTCATTCAAACCACCACAGACTGCTCTGAAAAATTACAGAGCCAAAACACATATTTTAATTGTTGCTATCAGTAGTGCTGTTGTGGTTCTTGCCTTCAAGAAATGCATAAATAGGCCCCTGCCAAGGCTTAACATTTTAGTAGCTATATAGACAGTGACAACACTCCATTGATACTGAGAATAAGACAATCATGCCTATCACCATGTCTTAATATTACTTATTGTTTACTTCTTAAAACAGTAACTGAGTGGTACTTCCACACTGTTCGTGAATGGCTGATGTGTAGACAATTAAAGGAATGATAAAATAATCTAGTGATTAAAAATAGCTTACAATTAAAGTGTGTGAATGTCCACTGCACCCGAAGGCATGTGATTTGCCCTTGAAAAAAAAAAAAACTTTTCAAGTTCTCTAGACCTTTTATAGGAAATTCTAAATACATTCTCTTATCTTTTTTTTAAAGTTGGCATTTATGGCTGGATTTCAAAACATTCTACGTTTAAATTTAGGTATTTATCATATCTTTAATAAATTCATTTTATCTTGTTAAGATAGATATAACCACTTCCATTGAAACATGTTATATTATAGGGATTGATCTTAAGAATGAGGTTCTGTTATCAGTAAATCACATGAAACACAGAAATGACTCCATTAACTACTTAAACAGACTCAAACTAGTAAAACCAGTACACAATGACCATTTGGGAGAATCCCCAAACCCTTTCCTCACCATAGATACAAGGAAGAAAAAAAGAGGCTACCCTCTGAGGGTAAAAGTGCCTGCATGATAGAGGTGGTAGCACTTTAGTGAAATCAAAAGAGTGTCCACACGTGGGCCCAGCCCCAGAATCTGAATGTCTCCAAATATTTCCAAAGGTGATCTAAGTTCAGTCTTGGAAAAAAGGCCTAGATTACGCTTGTCATTTAGTTATCTGCATTTTGTATCTTGGTTTGGAAAAAATATGAACAGAGGAAAATAGTCAGCACAGAAACAAGACCCTCAAACCCAAGACACTGGCAAGCTTTTCTGTTCAGCACTACTCAGGGGAAACCCAAATAGTCCCTGTGGCAGGTGGATCCTAATCATGGATTATCTAACCAAGTCCTTTTGTTTTGATTCCATTCTCACCAAGCAACCCTGTGATTGTAATTCAGCTTCCCATGTGGCTTGTCTATAAAGAGAAAATGCACTAATCTCTCAGTTCAACCTCACCAGTCTAATTAACAGCTGTAGTTCTCATTTCAAATGAACAAATTGGCATTAGGGCAAGTACACGTGAGTCTGACCATCCAGTGTGCTAACAAGGTAGATCTTAGATCTCTAAAGTATCTAAGAATATAAGCTCCTCCTTTACCATTGAATCTCTTCTTTCCAAAAACACAGTGTAGTTCATAACTGCTCACTAAATATCTGGTTGAGATCAGATATCCAAGATGACTTTTCCTAGTGTCTTTCAATTTAAATTGCAATGTATACTAAGAAGGACATTAAAGTTAGATATCAAATGATCCTGAAATGGATTCTACTATAATTATTTAAGTTTCACAGCATTAACATGACTAAAACTAATTTATTATATGCAATAAGCATTGTACAATTAGAAATGTTTTGTTTTCAGTCCTAAAACATCACAATTTTCATCATTTTCTCTTGAAAAATTCCCTGTGACAGGCAAAACACTCAAAATCATTTTTAAAAAGGCATATTCGGTATTCAAAAATGTATACTTTTTAAAGTGGTAACCGTCTCTCCCACTGAAAACATTTTGAAAAGAGCTAACCCAACATTTCCTTTCTGCTTTTCCCCCCCGAATTCCATAATTTATTCTAAATATCCAATGGAACCATGCCATATCAGATTCAATAAAGGCAACAATGAAAAAAATGCTGCTAAGTTATCAAGTTCTATGCTTTGATTGCAGCCATTTAAAATGTGTCTCATTTTTGCTAGAATGTCACAAAATCAGAAACCCAGAGATTCTGTCTGTATCACTGGGCAAAAACAGTCTTATACAAAACAACTATAACTTGGACATGGCAAACACAAATAATAAAAGAAAAACTTTACAAGTACCTGAAGGCAACCACAAGTAATCCAAAAATGGAGGTAAGTCTATAACTGAAAAGGGGGAAAGAATCAGACAAGATGCCCAATTCCCCCAACAGGGGGCAGGCACAGATTCTGTGTGGAACAATAGTGTAACTAGATTGAAGAACTGGAGACCAAGTTCAAAGTAATCACAATAGCTGGTTTAATGAAAAGATACAAATGACAAATATCAAGAATGAGGTAGATATTATCACTATCAATTCTATAAATCATAAAGGTAAAAAGATAATACAAAAATGTCATGGCGATAAAGCAGATTCTTTAAAAGACACAAACGACCAAAACTCACTTAAGTAACAGAAATTTAAACAGCTCTGTTACAGAAGTTAATCTGTACTTTAAAACTCTTACACAAATAAAAGTCCAAGCTCAGATGGCTTTAATAGTGAAAAATATTTGGGGAAGAAATAATACCAATTCTATTAAAAAAAAAAAAAAGCTCTTCCAGAAAATTGAACAGGAGGGATTGACTACTTCTCAATACACTGTACAGTGCTATTCTTACCCTTGTTTCATAGACCGACAAAGGCATTACAAAAAAAGGGGCTGGAGAGATGGTTCAGTACTTAAAGAGGATGTACTACTCTTGCAGAAGACCTCAGTTTGGTTTCCAGTTACCACATCAGGTGGCTCACAAATGCCTGTTATTCCAGATCCAGGGAACCCAACACCCTCTCCTGGCTTCCAAAGGCACTTGCACTCATGTGAGCACATACCCACACATAGACAAACAAACATGGACACAACTGATTTTTTTTTAAATTTCAGACAAATAGTATAGTCTTCATAAATATAAATATTCTAAAAGCTTTTCTAAATAAAGCCCCAAAACATAAAATGTATCCATCAAGAACAGGTAGAATTCATCCCAAAAGTATAGGTTGGTTTATTGTACTTGAAAACCCATCAATCACCATTTTAACAAATTAAAATGTAAAACAGCAAGAAAAAATTGTGATCAACAGACATAAAAAGCATTTGAAGGCTGGAGAGACAGCACATCATTTAAGACTCCTTACTACTCTTCCAGAAGATGCAAACTCAGTTCCCAGCACCCAAATCAGGTGACCCACAACTGTCTATTACCAACGTAACAAGAAAATCTGACACCCTCTTCTACGCTCCCTGACACATGTATGTATGTGCGCATAAACACACACACACACACAAATTAAAATTTAAAAAAATTAAAGGTATTTGAAAAAATCCAATAATCATTTTTATTTAAAAATGCTTTTAAAAAAGTAATTTTCGGATAGGAATTTTCTCAGTTTAAAAAAGTATTTAAGCCAGGTGGCTGTGGTGCACCCCTTTAATCCCAGCACTCGGGAGGCAGAGCCAGGCGGATCTCTGTGAGTTTGAGGCCAGCCTGGTCTACAGAGCAAGATCCAGGACAGGCTCCAAAACTACAGAGAGAAACCCTGTCTCAAAAAAACAAAAACAAAAAAAGGTATTTAAGCTGATGGGGGGAAGATGGCACAAGTCTGTAATCCCAATACTCAAAAGACTGAAGTAGTAGGATTGTAAATTCAAGGTGAGCCAAAATCTGCTCAAAAAGTGTGGTGGGAAGTTATCTAAGAGAAATCTGCAACCAGCAGCTTAATTAATGCCCCAAAACTGAATGTCTTCACTCTAATTGCAAGAACAAGACATCCACTCTCTCATTTCTATGCATTATGATGGTTGAACATCATGCACTGAAAACCATATAAATGCAAATAGTAGAAAGAAAAAAGAAAAGAATTCAATGAGAACCTTGGAGAAGTAACTCAGTTGGTAAAGTGCATGCCATGAAAGGATGAGAAACTGAGTTCAATCCCTAGAACCCAGGAACAAGGCCCAGCATGGCGGTGCATGTTCGTGATCCCAATGAAGCAGAGGCAGATTCCAGGGACTCACCATCCAGCAAACCTAACCCAACTGTAAGCCATGAGTCCTAGTGAGAGACTCTGCCTCTAAAACAGGGTGGAAAACTGTTAAAGAAAACCCCTACCTACCCATAAACAAACACACTAACAAGAAAACAAAACAATCAAATTAAGAGTTACTTTTTTCAAGAGCTAAAATAAATCAAGAAACCTTTAGCTAAATGGTAAAAGGGAAAAAAACCTCAAAAATGTATTTTAGGATACTATATCTAACAATACAAAATTATAAGAAGTGTATACGAAAATGCTATAAGAACCCAAATTCCAACAAATAGAATAACAAAGAAGAAATGTAACGTATCCTAGAAACATTCTTACCACAATTGAATCATGAAGAAATAGAAAATAATAAGACTGAGCCAATAACCAAAATCTTCCAACACTGTAGCTGAAGTTTTCCTGTTTCCCAGCCTGCTGGCAGTCGGGACAAATCTCTCCCACTAGCGTCCCCCAAGCAAACACATAGAGGCTTATATTAATTTAACTATTCGGTCATTAGCTCAGGCCTACCACTGACTAACTCTTACATTTAAACTAACCCATAATTCTTATTTATGTTTAGCCATGTGGCTTGGTACCTTTTCTCAGTTCTGCCTTCACATCTTGCTTCTCATGGTGGCAGCAGCTGGCAGCGTCTCCTGACTCAGCCTTTAACTTCCCAGAATTCTCCTTTCTCCTTATCCCGCCTATACTATACTTACTGCCTGGCTACTGGCCAATCAGCATTTTATTTATCAATCAATCAGAGCAACACATTCACAGCATACAGAAAGACATCCCCAGCACAACACCTAATAGTTCAATTGATAGAATTCTATCAAACATGTAAAGAAAGATTGACTCAAATTAAGGGTATGGCTCAGTGGTAGATTGCATGCCTAGAATACACAATGTTTTAGGTTTAGTTTCTAGCATCTAAAAAAGAATTCAAAATTTTCCAAAATAATTTCAAAAAGGGTGACCACTTACAAATGTATTTTATGGGGCCAACACTATCTGGATACCAAAGACATGAAAAATAAATTTGCAGAGTACTTCTCTTGATGAACAGTAATAACAAAAATCCTCAACAAAATATTAACAAGACAATCTTAGTGGCACATTAAAAGTAACATACATCATGATCAAGAAGAACACAATAGGGTTGGAGAGATAGCTCAGGGGTCAAGAGCACTGGCTACTCTTCTAGAGGACCTAGGTTTGATTCCAAGTGTCCACACAGCAGTTCACAAATGTCTGTAACTCCACTACCAGGGGATCCAACGGCCTCTTCTAGCCTTCCTAGGCAATAGGCCTGATGGAAGCAAAATACTCATATATAAAATAAAATAATTAAAATATTTTGAAGAATACAATAACCAGAGACATTCATATTGGCAAGTTGACAAAATGCTGTTGAAGATAAAATGATGTCAATTCTATAAAATGTCAGATATTCAACTTTTCTGTCCTTAAAGAAAAAAGATGATAATTACATCTCTCAAAATTAGTAGGGTCTGGCCAGGTGGTAGTGGCACATGCCTTTAATCCCAGTACTTGAGAGGCAGAAGCAGGAGGATCTCCATGAGTTTAAGGCCAGCCTGGTCTACACAGTGAGTTCCAGGACAGCCAGAGCTACACAGAGAAACCCTGCCTGGAGAAAAAAATTAGTAGGGTCTAGAGACAGACTTTGAAGCAAAAATTTCTGGATTCAAATCCTGGAACCACTATTACTAGCGTGTGATTGTAGATATGTTATATATCCTCAGTTTCTTCATCACAAAATGAGTACTGCATTTTCCATTTACCATGTATGTTCTCAGGAGTTAAATAATATGTAACCTATATATAGAATGGTGCCCAACCCATGGTTAAAAGCTGTGCCTGTGTGAGCTATTATATCATTAATCACAGCTCTAGCTTTTCCCCTTCATGTAAAAGGATACTACCTATTTCACTACCTAATAAATGTGGAGGTTTAATGACACTACCTCAAAAGTCCAGAGCAGTTCCTAGTTCTATTTTTATACAATTATGAAAAACAACAAAAAATAAAAAACGAAACGTCCTACAAAATTTTAAGGTACATACATTCCAGTCTTCAAATCTGTGAGTATTCTATATATCCTTATCTACTATCAAACTGAGTTATACCTATATCTGTATATACATGTATATATATATAAACATATACACAACTTATATACATTTATTGTGCTTAATCCTAAAATTTACAAAATGTGTTTCTCAAAATTCAAATTAAAACCGTAATACTACAGAGCACCAAAGATGGGAAAAATTCAACTGTCCACTAATTGATGAATGAATAAAATGTGGCATATAAATACAATGGAATACTACTCAGCTTTAAAATGGAAAATACCCCATCACATCTACAAAATAGGTGAACCTCGGTACACTAAGTGAAGTCAGACAGTCACAGAACATAAGCACTGGTTCTATTTACATGAGGTATCTAAAGTAGTCAAAATCAGAGTCAGAAGACAGAATGGGGGTTTGTAAAGACTAGAGCAGGGAAAGTGCTATATAATGGAGTATTGAGATTGTTTTAAGATACAAAGATTCGAGATCTGTTTCAAAACATGAATAGAATTTATAATACTATGTATGTAAAAATCTGATGGCAGATTTTGTTATGTGTTTTTAAAAGAGTATTTTAAAAACAAGGAAATAAGAGTAAAATGTTTATTCCTTGAAAACACTCATTTAATCAATATTTCTTTCCCATTGTCTTAAGAATATGACACAAACAGAATGCTAAATACTAAAGCTCTTACAAAAATTTCCTAATCCCAGAATTTAAGTAGTTTTAAGCACATATACCAAAAAGAGTTGTTCAAACTACTTTATTATTTTCAAAATGTATCCAGATATTGTCTCAGTGAACAGAATATTTCCTAAACAGCAAGAAAGATTAGAAAGCTTTTTTTTCTGGACAAACGTTAGAATATATTTCACGTACTACAATAGATGCTCAATTTAACTGAATTCAAAGAGAAACAACAACTGTGTATAACAACAACCTATCAGAACTGTTCTTCTTAAAATATGTCTCAAGAAAGCTTAGGATTCAGTAAAATGGTTGAAAAAGCATCTTAACCACCAAATCATAACAGTATTATCTATCAGTGACTGACATAATGATCTCCTCTGAATTATCAGTTCCCAAGGATTAAATAAGATTTGCCTAAATTTAAAGGAAAAGCAATTCTGGTTTTAAAAAAGGAGATGGGGAAACACAGTTAAAGCCTGTCTTAGATTTAGATCACATTCACTCACTTTAAAATCACATTGTCTCTGGGTAAGTTTGCTGTTGTTTGTATTTAAGCAGTTTCCAGTCATCCAGTTTCTCTCTAGTACTACCAGTTGACACAATTCTCAACTGCAAATTTATTAAATGTCATAAACACCTGAGAAAATAAGAAATAATCATATAAAAACAGTGAGAATAAACCAAAGCACTTTCTCTATCAGAAAATGAGGCCCTACGTTCTGTCACAATCGTTCTAGGGAAGTTGTTTTGACAGTCATCAACAGCAAATAGAACTCTATCCCAAACCTATATTACAGAAAATATTTAAGTACAGTTCTGTAAGCTCCAGACTATCCACAGATCTATAACAAGGTTGAAAATGGCACAAACTACTCCCTTTTCGCATGCTTTGCTATAGTTAACAGGTTTTTTCCTGAAGAGTTTTTCAGCTCTTAGCCAATTTAGGAAAAGAGGGGAAAGCTATACAAACCAGATCCACCCAAAAAAGACAGAGGAGGAAAGAGAAAAGAGCCTTTAAAATAACTGTGCATGCAATAATTATGTTTTCCTACTTTACCCCCTCCCTTCACTGTGCATTACATTATCAGCATGAGTCTTCCAGATGACTTTTAAGTGGCAATAAGAGAGTAAGCATTCTGTTAACTGGGTAAAAGGTGGACCAAAAAAATCTGCTCAGACTTTGTGACGACTATAGACGGAACAGATGAAGTTATTTAAAACATGATAAAAACCTGTCTAGATGTATGGAACCAGACACATTGTTTCACAGGCAGTAATCTTCTATGATGATTCAGTACTTTCCAATTACTACAGTGGTGTTTGGAGCAGCTACCAGAATGGTGAAATCCAATCAGCTCTCCCTCCAGAAGGAAGACTCCTGGGTTAAATTTTCTATCAGTCCTGATTCTGGCTCAATCAGATCCTATGGACTTACATTTTTTTCATTTGTAAAGTGAGAAGGTTGGATTACAAGGTTTTTTTCAGCTTAGATGAGTCTCCACGCCTAATATTTATTAATCTTTTAAAATATCTTTCACTGCTAGGGATGTAACTGAATGGTAGAATTCTTACATAGCATATTCAGGACCCTGGGTTCAAATCCTAGAAATGTAAAATAAAGAAATAAACATCATCCATATCTATTATTTGAATGATTATTTTTACACACCTTTGTATTGTGCATATAACACAGTACAAAGACAAGAGTAAATACAAATATGTTCCACTGAGAACAGCGTCTATGTTCTCAGAACTTTTGAGGTTCTATTACAATCCTCCTATTGAACTACAAAGCTGTGGGTTTTTATAAAGTTTGAAGATTAAAAGGGGATGCAAAGCCTTCTTAAGACACTAGGCTTAACACACTAGCTCAAAATACATGCACTACAATCCCAGGCCTTGAAAGTATCAGCCTTTACCACAGTGCCTGTGTGTATCAGTATTTCAAATGATTCCCATGATGCACCTATGTGCTCTACATTCAGACTGAAAAAAATACTACTACTCAAAAGGAGTAAAACTAGAATGATTCCAACACAACAGCCAATGTAAGATTCCACAGGGCTTTGTCTGAAATTTATTAAGGCACCTAGTCCATAGATACTTTCTCTGAAACGCATTAACCCTCCTTGCTCACAAATCAGTAATTCTTTAGGCCACTTGCTGGGGGATATCTTTGTGTACTCTGTGAATATATATTATTCTCATTGGTTAATAATAAATAAATAATAAATAATAAAAAAAAAGGTGTTTAGGCCTATGGCAAGGCAGCTTAAAGGCAGGCAGGAAATCGGAGAGAGACAGAAAAGAGAAAGGTAGAGTGTAGAGAAGACGCCAGCTGCAGACAAAGGAGAAGCAAGATGCCAGAAGACCAGTAATGCCACAACCACATGGCAACTTATAGATTAATAGAAATGGGTTAAGTTATAAGAGCTGGCTAGCAAGAGGCCTGCCAAAGGCCATACAGTTTGTAAATAATATTAAACCTCTGAGTGATTATTTTATAAGTGGCTGCAGGACCACGGGGCTGGGCGGGACCAGAGAAACCTTATGGCTACAGCTGCTCACTGTACAGCAAGGACTTCAGTTAGCGGCTAAGTACTATAAGCTGTAGACAGACTGGTCACAGCAAAATGAAGCAAGACCACTTCAATATCAATTACCAAACAACACAACTAAAGACAACCTTTAACATTAAAAACATAGACTGGAGAATTTTCTTCAAAAACTTTATTTTTTCCAAGGTGACCCCTAACAATAGGTTTTATAAAAAAAAAAATTAAAAGAAGGAAAAGCCACTTCATTTAAAATTTGAGAAGTAAAAATGTGTACGTATCATCAAACATGAAAAATAATAGACATGGTATAATTACATCAGCTTAAAATCCCACTAAGTATCTAAAAAATGAACAGTTAAACCTCTTGCTTTCAAGATAATACCAAGTTTCATGAAAGAATCTCAAAGAATTTTATATATGTCATTAATTCCCATAAACCCTTGACAAGTGTGGCAAAAGCCAATGCTCCAAATATTATAAATGAGAGGCTCAACACAAAACAATTACAGGATATGTCAGAATTATTTAGCAAAAAAAACCCCACAACTTAAAGATTAGGCTCCCAATTTAGCCTTCCAACTTCACCATTATGAAGCTACTTTTCATTAACTGAAGGACAAAGAATCACAATTCATCATGACAGAAAAGTCATCTCAACTCAATGTATTTAAGTCCTTATAGCATGTATAATAGTGTGGGCTCCACTCCTCCTTCACAGATATTCAGGGTACTGATGGTAAAGCTAGAGAAAACATCAGACAGTGAGATACCTAGCACCCAGAACTCCAGAGCAATAGTTAAAGTCTACCCTCAGCCCTGGATAAAATGTAAGGCCACATTAACACAGACAAAACTTGTGTGTACATTTTTTGTTTTGTTTTTTGAGACAGGGTTTCTCTATGTAACAGCCCTGGCTGTCCTGGAACTTGCTTTGTAGACCAGGCTGACCTCCAATTTACAGAGATCCGCCTGTCTCTGCCTCCCAAGTACTGGGGTTAAAAGCATGTACCACCATGCCCAGATTTTGTGTGTGCTTTCTTAAAAACCAGTCTGAGACATGCTTTCCTGACAACAATTTTCTACTTTCTGATTTATGAAGAAGAAAAAAAACATGCACCCTCAGTTCAAATCACTACCTAGACACCTCCCACTAAGGAATGATCAGCCTGAAACAACAAGCTTGGCTATAAGATTGAATTAAGCTGAGGAATGAGCTGATGTCAGGCTGACACACAACAGGTGAAAGAAACTGAAACAGAGAACTCAGGGCAGGCAAGGATTAGCAGCAGCAACCCTTCCAAAGATGCACTCATGAGGCCTTACTGCATGTTTTGTGTTAATCCTGAATATTCCCCTTAGAATCACTGAACCAGCCTAGACTTGGAAGGAAATTTAGAGGTCACCCAGTCTAAGGTCTAGTCAAAGAAGTCCTCTTTTTTGCTATTACATAATTTTAATGATGTCCATGATTTCTACTTGAATTCTTCTACTAGGGCAACTCTACTTCTGAGTAGGGCTAATTGGTAGAAAGTCTCTTATTGTCAGTTCTTGTGGGTTAAACACATCTCTGCTTTCTAGAGCTACACAATGGAAATATCAGTGATTTCTTTAAAGGACAGTTCTAATACTATAAAACAAATGAGAGGCATGCCCATTACACTTCATTTGTACTATGAGCTCATCCAACCTGCCTTCAAAGTCTATAATTCACTCATTTATTTAAGAAGTGTGCATTATTTACCATCTAAGAGAAAAATTAACAATAGCAACTAACATTTACTGATCACTTACTAAGGGTCAAGAATTATATTCATAGTAATTCTTATCAGTGCTTTACATTTAATAAATTAATCTCCTCCAAGAAACAAAATGCATGTATTCTGTTAATTCCCATTTTATTACCAAGGAAATTAGCATGGAATGATTAAGTAATTTTGTCCATGTCTATATAATAATAAACAACAGTATGACCTCCAAATGAATGTTATATTCAAGGAACCCAGTCTGATAGGAAGAACTAATAACTATCTTTCTCTTCCTTTGTGGCACATCTAGAAGCCTGCTCATATTTTAGGGGCTTTATTTTATCATCAAAATTGCTACAAACAGTACCCTTCAGGACAGGGTCAAAAATTTTCACCAAATCATAATATAGGCATCCCCCTCAGTTGATAATCCTTTAATAAAAATTTTCAGGGTATGGTTGCTGTGTAAAATAGAGATCTCCAATTCTACCTGCATTCAGTATACACTGGTTTGGCCAAATCTTAAGGACACTGTGAGAAACTCTTTCAGGTCATTTAACAAAAATCAAATTATATGATCTGTTTACTCAACCTATCAAGGTAGAAAAACAAAATTGGCTGATCCTGTTTTACTTGTAATTATGGTGATATTACAGCAAGGTTACACATTACTAAGGAAAATAGGAATCCTATGGCAAGCAACTGTAAAGACTATTTTAAGAGTTCACATGCATTAACCTAGAAATACCACTTTTGACAATTCATCCCAAGGAAATCATCACTACTACAAACCAAGATTCATGTAAGATGCTAATTGTGGTAGTATTTATATTATAAAAAACTACAAACAAGATGTCCTCAAACAAGGTTATGAATAAATTATGTGACACCTACCTGATGAAATCATAATGTTAAAAATGGTTTTTATAAATTACTAATTATACGGAACTTCTTGGTTTAATTTAAATAGCCCGAAAATCTACAAATATGAACTATATTCTACATAAATTTTGTTTGAAAAAATATTCTGGTGAACATATATGTATGTGCATGAATGCAAACACAGGAAAAAAACAAAAATTAATTTTTAGATTATGAGTAACTTCTATTTTCCTTTATTTTTTCTGTATTATCTAACAATGAATATGTAATAATCCTATGGCCATAAAAAAGTGAAAACTATGGTGATTAATCACAGGAAGCTGCTAATATTCAACTGCTTTGGACCTTTAAAACACACAGTTTCACCAGAGAGTGGTGGCGCACGCCTTTAATCCCAGCACTCGGGAGGCAGAGCCAGGCGGATCTCTGTGAGTTCGAGGCCAGCCTGGTCTACAGAGTGAGATCCAGGGAAGGCGCAAAACTACACAGAGAAACCCTGTCTCGAAAAACAAAACAAAAAAAAAACATACAGTTTCATGGAATCCAAACTAATAAACTGAAAAGGTTAAAAAAAAATTAACAATGCTGTTTTGCTTTAGGTAAAGTAATACTAATCCTTGGTGATTACTGTAAAATGCTGCAAAACTACTTAGAATTGTATTGTATACCTGATTAATTACACTTTTCTAGTATTTGCCTTTCAGAATACAGAATCAACATTCTTTATATTCAGTCTTCCAAAAGGAAAACCATTGAGAAAATTCTGACATGGTTATATAATTGGTATCCCAAAAAACAAATTATGATTGACTCTGCTATTTCTGTCCTGGGAAAAGACAGACACTGAAAAGTTAGTTACCTTTTTATTGTACAAGGTGCTAAGGAATCCCATCTTCGGGCCAAACACAATGTCTAAGTGCTGCTTAGTCCTGTTTATTAGGAAACTGACACTGTGAAACATGCTGACTGAGCTTTCTTGATGTCCCTATCTAAGCATGATCAAAAAGATCTGAAAATTATTCTGTTAAGTGGAGTGCGTTTTACGTATGACAAATCCCAGAACATTTACTATCAGAATTCCTCAGAGATTACCTACATCCATTTCATAAACATATTTTTCATAGATATTATATCAAAGATAAGGCACCACATTAGGAATCACAACTGCCTTGAGCATTCTAGGCTAAGATGTAATACATAAGAAAGGGAGATGAAATTTTTTACCTAACTTGGACGTTGATGTCCACTTGACAATCTAGTTATAGTTATGCTTTTTTCATTATCGCTGCAGTAAGGAGATGGCAGTTTATTTTTAAAAAAAGAAAGAAAGAAAAAAGAAAAAGAAGGAAAAAAAAGTTAGTTCCCTTGCAGTCTTTTCCCAAAGGATTGATTGAGTTGATTGCAGGAAGATTTCAAGTCCTGCTACCTACCTCACAGAATATTTTTGGGCAGGGGCTTCTCAACCTGTTGGTCATGAGCCTTTTGCAGGGGTCTCCTAAGACCATCGGAAAACACAGATATTTGTATTACAATTCCTAACAGTAGCAAAATTACAGTTATGAAGTAGCATATGGTTGGGGGTCACCACAGCATGAAGAGCTATATTAAAGGGTCACAGGAAGGTTGAGAAGCACTGGTTTTGAATATCCATTACATAAAGAGAACTGTGCTATATGAATGATTAGTGATCAGTTAGCTCCTGAGTTAGTGGCTGGGGTCTAATTAGAACTTCTGTCCTCAGTGGAAGGAGAGGCAAAAAAGAAAGATAGAGCTTGAGTTTTAAAATAAGAAAATAAAAGGTTATAGGTATAGAAACAAGATTTGTTTTCACTTACCAAAACCCAAAACAAACAAAATACTGTTGTGAATTTAGATTACTAGCTAGAAAAAATAGGTCCCCAAAACTGTATTCCTAGCTCATGGCTCCTCTCCAATTTCCCTGCAATGACACCATCTCAAACTTCTCTAAAACAAACCCTGGCAATGACCTAATAATCACTAGAAATAAAAGTGAGAACTAGTCTATGGACATGGGTATCATTCTGTAATTTCCATGCAGTGTTTGTCTTTCTTTTTCTTTAAATATACTATATTCACATGCTATGGAATTTGTTCACAGGTCAGTACCTTTACTTTTCCCCCACCTCTACTCCTAATGGAGTCTTCAACCAGGGTCTATAGTCTTACTTCTGTATCCTCAGGACTGAATACTAAAATCTAGCATAGGCAAGCCATGGGACTGAAGTGAATTTGGCCTGTAAAATATTCAATTTTAACAAAAGCTCTCTATTGAAATACAGTAACAAAAAAAAATCTGTTCCAGCCTCTTTATGACTGTATCATCCAGTACTTATCAAGTATAAATACAAATATTGGCGTCTACGTTTCCTGTATTTCAGAAGAGTGGTACAGACTATGAGAAGCCATGATCATTTTAGCCATTCAAAATAAAGAGACCTTGGTAATTTACTTAATCCCTTTGAGACTTTATCCCCATTTGTAAAAAGGGATAATATCCTCTACCACAGGGTTGCAGGGGATTAAATGAAATTGAGTAAGTTCTCTATGTGGATAGTGGGCTCCCAGCCAAGAAGCTTCCTAGCCTCTACTTCATCCAAACAGGCTGTCTTTACCAATCCCTGACTACTCTTGTATGTTTTCGGCTCTTCCACAGGTCACACCAATGTACTTCAACTTATACCTAATCAAAATCTCAAATTTCATCTCTTTCACATCTCCTTCCCTTCCCACTTCAAATCATAAGCCACCAATGCCAAAGGATTGCAACTTTGGCTCTTAAGAGATCCATTTAGTTCCAACGTGACTGCTTAAAAAACATGAGATGAATTGGAAGATGGTCAAGCTCCTGAGTCTGCATTTCTTAGGACTCGGGTATAACAGAATTCAGGAAGTAAGAACACTTGTTCCTGGAAGGAAGCTTTGTATTTCCCATTATATGAATATACGGACAATTACAGGCAGAACGATGAAAATCCTAGCAGCCCATTACCAAACCTGCAAGTGGAAAGATAACATGAAACTGGGAGAACAAAAATGCTACCTTCCATTAACTCCGCCAAGCAAGTTTGGCGCCAGCACATATTTCACTTAGCCCCCCCCCCAACAAAAAAAAACCTAATTAGTCCCAAGAAAAGATGTCACTTGACATGACTAAGAATGGGAAAAGCTAAGCATGAATCTTATACAAAGTAAAGAAACAGTAGCAGAAAAGAAGAAGTCTCTAAATTCTGCCAAATTTATAATATAAAACTAATTGGGAAAAAACTCCTGGAACTCCTACTGTGTAGAGCATTAAGAAAAATTAGAATGGCAAAGACAGGAAGGTAACAGGCCCTATTAACAAGAAAGAGCATGGCCTGGTAGCTTGAACATATTCAGAGGCCAAAGACAGGACAGAGCGATAGATTATGTATACTAATTCCCCCTTTTCCTTGCAAGAAACAAATTACCACACAGGTACACTTCATTATACTGCATGTAAAAAACTAAAGCACTGTTTCCGGGCAACAAACACTTTAGGAGCTTAATATTCACTGTGTAGAATCCTAAAAAGTCAGTGAATGTCTTGGAATTTCACCACACAAACTTGCGTCACCACACTCTTTTGTGTCAGACTGTTTAATTATCTTCAAGACTTAGCATAATTGGAGCCTCAGTCTAAAAATAGGCTATTTTTTCCTTTGCAATCTGATTGGTAAATAAAAGTTAGGGGAGGTTTTTATCTCCTTCATTTGTTTTAAACAACTCCTTGCTTCTGCTCATCAAGCAAAGATTACATGAATACATTTTCTGGATCCATTTGTTTATTCTGCTTAAGGTAAACAAACTATGACCTTCACCATTATACCAGCTAAAGACTGCCACAGACAAGCTACAAAAACAAATGTTCCAGAAGCCTTCAAGATTTCAGGTGTGGACACCAATGATGACATTTAATTCCATAAGACATAATGTGACAGAAGGAAGCACACCTCTGCTTCCCTCATCTTTTCACCCTTGCATCCTTTCCAGGAATAATTCCATTCCAAGACCTCATTAATTATGACCCTTCAGTTTCCCTTATGATTAGCGACAGAGGACTGATGAAATAAAAACAATCAATCTTGGGGGAAAAAAATCTATAAAGTAGCAGTAAATACTAATCAAACCAGGATGACACATGCTAACACAGTCCACCCTTTCAAAAAAAATGTCTGAGCACTATGAATACATGACACTATTTCTTCCTACTTTCTAACACCTCTAACATAGACAAACTCTAAGAAAACACAAGCAATATACATGGCAGTTAAGAATGGACCAACTGGCTGGTGGTGCATGCCTTTAATCCCAGCACTTGGGAAGCAAAGGCAGGCAGATCTCTGTAAATTCAAGGCCAGCCTGGTCTACAGAGTGAGTTTCAGGACAGCCAGGGCAACACAGAGAAACCCTGTCTCAAAAAAAAAAAAAAAAAAAAAAAAAACTGAATTATAGTTCCATTATTCATTAGTCCTGAGACTTTGGACAAGACACCTGCACTTTCTGGTTTCCTCCTCTTTAAAATGGTGTTAGGGCCAGGGAGATACCTCAACAAATAAATGCACTTGCTGCGCAAACTTAATGGCCTGAGTTTGATCCCTGGAAGGCATGGCAGACCTCCACAAGTGCACCATGGCACATGTATATGGGCTCTCTGTCTCCCTCTCAATAATAAAGTAATGAAAAATAAAAATACGATAAAGCAGAGTTAATAGAACAAAGCCCCAAACTAAATTGTCTCATAATCAAATCCAGATGCAACACAATTAAGAACTGGTTTCTATCATGAGGAACAAGATAAAGATTTCATCAATGGGGGGGGTAGGTGAAGAACAGGCAGGGTATTAGGAAATAAACAGCCTATACCCATACAGATTTTCTCAGTTCAGTACAATTTTATTCACTTAATAAATGAAACATTTCCTCCAAGTACACCTCCACAGCCTTTAGTAAATCGAAACCACAATTAAAAAAAACTATTTTTCATCAATCTCACAATAAAATGACTTCTACATTTTGTACAAATAGAGAAGGGATTCTGGATTGAGTTTATTTATTTTAGTAGTGTTTTATTGATAGTGGAAAGTACTTAGAATGGTATCAGGTAAGGGTCAAATGATAAAGATATTTTAGTTATTATTATTCTTAATTTAACTGTCTAAATATCTACTATTTACACATGGAGGGGAAGACCAGATCTTAACTCCCTTTTTAAGTTTATCGTTAACTGTCACCAAATCTAAGTCAAGGGCCATATTTAAGTGAAAAGGAGAACTACTACATTCCAAAAAGAGAAAGAACAAGCTAGTAGCCAGTAGCATAAAGAATAACAAATGGAATGAACTACACAAAAGACACAGAAAGCAAGGAGTAGAATCCATTAAAAGAAATACCCCAAAAAATGACATACTAAGTGCCAAGGTCTGTGACAGAGTATGTATGGAAAAGAACTGAGTAAAACATACTGCCTACCCCAATGGCGCTCAGTCTAATGACAGGAAGATGAACAAAAATAAACAAATCAGTCAGTGAAGAATAAAGCAGGGTGCTGAACAAGAAAAAGGATCACAACAGAGAAACTCCTATACTGGCACACAAAGAAGTAAGTATAGCAATGCATACTTTCCTAATAGTGGAATACCAAACACAATCTGAATAACTATAGTAGAGAGAGAAAAATAGACTGCCAAACATTCACAGGATGGTTATCTATAGGGCAGTACAAAGAAAGATCAATCTATATGTAGCAACATGGCAACATTCAAAAAATGTAAACGAATATGCAAGTTCTAAGTCAAATGACATGATACCACTTACATAAATGAATACATTCATAGGTAGCAAAAGCATACAAAATATAAAGATTCATATTAATACCATAATATTAAATGTCCTGAAGAAGAAAATATGCTAGGAAAGCATATACAAAAGACAATAAGAACCTATGATCTTTTATCTAAAAGAACATTTGAGCCAATTATGAGAAAATATTAACATATATTAATTCTAGAAGATGAGTATGCATTTATTTATTTCCCTACAAAAACAGTTGAAGATGGAACTAGAAGGTTGGCTCAAGAGTTAAGAGCACCTCTTACAGAGGACCCAGGTTCGATTTCCTACACCTACAAAGCAGCTCACAACTTTAACTCTAGTCCCAGGGGATCCAACACCCTTCTTCTGTTCTTTGCAGGCCCCAAGTACACACATAACATAGACATACATGCAGGAAAACATCCATACACATAAAAATAAATTTCAAAAAAAGTTGAAAAGAAAAATTTAATTGTTAAAAATAAGACATGGAGATTAGTTAGATGGATCTGTTAAAATGAGTAGTCAAGGAATTCAGCCCCCAAAAATGAAACCTAAAGATAAAACCTGAAGATAAAAGCAACCCTGCATCAAGTGGGGAGGAGTTTTCTAGGCAGAAGGAAACAGTTACACAGGTTCTATGTGGAGACAGAGCAAAACATGTAACAGAATGCAAGAACAGTGCTCCGTGTGGGTGGACTGGAGCAGGAGTATGGGCGAGGCACGGAGGTCAGCAGGCAGGCAGGCAGGCAGCACCAATAGAGAGGTGAAACCAATCACACAGGACCTTGGAATCAAGTTGAACTAAGATGGGAATCTTCTGGAAGCTTGAAGAAACAATTACACCTTAAAAATGGTTCAACACTGCTGTATTGAGACTGGATTCAAGGAGCCAAGAAGAGAAGAGAAACAGCACTGGGAGTGATGTTGTTCTATAGTGATGTTGGTCAGAAAGGACTGCAGCCTAACCTAGTTATGGAGATCACATTATCTGAATATTTTACTGGATCTTGGGCTTGGAATAAGAAAGTAGTAAAAAAGACCTATTTGGCCGGGCGGTGGTGGCACGCCTTTAATCCCAGCACTTGGGAGGCAGAGGCAGGCAGATCTCTGTGAGTTCGAGGCCAGCCTGGTCTACAGAGTGAGTTCCAGGAAAGGTGCAAAGCTACACAGAGAAACCCTGTCTCGAAAAAAAAAAAAAACCTATTTGTGGATATAAAATACTTATGCCATCCTGTACATAGTACTTTAAAGCATTTTACTAGAAGCTACTGAAGAACATTTTAAAAGCATTAAAAAATTGACTTAGCAAAATGGAATAACAAACATCAAACTCATGAACATCAAACTGGTAAGAGTGAGTAAATTAAATTCAAGCTAAAGCCATCAGATGGGTAACTAAGGAAGATCAGGATAAATCAGTCATGTGAAGTGAGTTCTGGGGAAGATTAAAGGAGACTACATAAAAATTAGTGGTGTAGGTGGACAAAGGCTAAAAGCACAAGAAATGGCAACATAAAATACATAATTTGAAAATAATTTAGCAAATGGCAATACAAATTGGCCTTTTTAGAACAGACAGTTAAGTGTTCAAAGGAAAGAAAGATCAGTTACAGGCAAGAGAAGAAATGAGAGCAGATATGATAGTAAAAAGGAGTTTATTATCTAATCCCAGCACTTGGGAGGCAGAAGCAGGCAGAGCTCTGTCAGTTTGAGGCCTACCTCATCTACACAGCAAGTTCCAGGCCAGCTATGGCTACACAGTGAGAGCCTGTCTAAAATAAAATAAAGGTGTTTATTATATATCTAATACTAAGTAATATGAATGAAACACGTACCAAGGTGTGAACACATATTACCTGTACTGGTTTGTTTTTCTCAACTGGACACAAACCTAGACATATCAGTGTTAAGGGAACCTCAACTGAGGAACTGCCCCTACCAGACTGGTCTGTGGACAAGTCTGGTATATTTTCTTGATTGATGATTGACGTGGGAGGACCCAGCTGACTATGGGTGGTGCCACCTTTGGACCATGGTCCTGGGTTGTCTAAGAAAGCAAACTGAGCAAGCCATGAGGAAGCAAGCCATGAAGCAGCATTCCTCCATAGCCTCTCCAATTGTTCCTGCCTCTAGTTTCCTGGCCTGTTTTCCCTCTTAACAGACTACAACTATAAGCTGAAACAAACCCTTTCTTCCCTAGACTGCTTTTGGTCATGGTGCTTTATCACAGCAATAGAACCCTAACTAAGGCATTATCTCATTTAAATCTTCAACAATCCCATTGGGCATTAAGTTATCCTTATTTAAAACAGGAAGCTGAAGCCCTGCAGTGGTGGTACACGCCTTTAATCCCAGCACTCGGGAGGCAGAGCCAGATGGATCTCTGTGAGTTCGAGGCCAGCCTGGTCTAAAGAGCGAGATCCAGGACAAGCACCAAAACTACACAGAGAAACCCTGTCTCGGAAAAGAAAAAAAAAAAGGAAGCTGAGGCTCAGGGAGGTTAAACAGTTCATCACTAGTTCCAAAACACCCAAGAAGTAGAGCCTGGACTCCAGCTCAACCCATCAGTTAACTTGTTCTACAATTTACTTTCCCTCACCCAAACTTCTCATCTCTTAGTGCAGCAATTCAGCTTCACAGTCATGGCTCCCATCAAACTGAAGAAGCACCAACAAGAAGGTATTTATCACACCTCTGTCCCTAATTCGATGGAAACTTTTCAAAGCAATCAACGCTGCTTCTTTGTGACAACTGATCACTACCTACCTCCATGAAACATTCTTCCTTGACTTACAGAAATACTACCTCTTCCTACCTTTAACCCTTCTCTGGCTAAATTTTTTACAACTTTAATTATAAGCCCTCCCTCCACCACCACCACCACCAAGTTGTGGACCCTTATGCCTGAGTCCTACACCCACTTTTCTTTGTATTTTCCTCCCAAAATAATTTCATCAATCATTTCTCTCTACATATCCATGACTCCCAAACTTACACCCTAACACTACAAAATTAACATGTCCATTACAGAATGCAGTTAGGTAGGAGGAATAAATTCTAACATTCTACAGAACAGTAGGGTAACTATGGTTGACAAGAATTAAGCTAATGTTCCAAACTACATAGTAAAGGATTTTGATGTCCTCAACATAAACACATGACAAATATCTATAGTATAGAGAATGTCAACAGTCCTGCCCTGATCAATATACATTATATACATGTACTGAAATGTCATATTGTACTCCACAAATACGAATAATTATGATGTCAATTAAAAATAACAATATTTCTTAAAATTTAACATGTCCAAGGCCAAACTGCTCATTGTTCCTTTCCCTTGTCCTAAACGTGGTCATCTTCTAGTACTTCAGTAAAAGGTCCTACCAAGTACCTGCAGAAAGCCAGGAGCTGACCTTAATATTCTATTCTACCCTAAAGTCTATATTCAATTCATTAAGCATTTGAAATTTATAATTTTTAGTTTAGAAATTAAAATGAACATTTCTTCATTTCCCTTTCCTCCTCCCACCCCTCCTAGTATCCCCTTGCTCTCACAAATTTGTGGCCTCTTTTTGTTTGTTGTTACATATACATCCTCAAAGAAACATCTCTTCGCAACAGAGACCATTACAGAAAACCACAACTTAAAATGCAGAAAACCAGACATTAGATAGTACTCAGTCTCAACTGATATATCTATAGCACAATTCTTGCACCTCAGGCTCAAAGACCATTGCAGAAAGATCATAAGAGCTAGAAGAACAGGAAAGTTTGCTGCAAGATTATCTCTATAAATGTCAGAGAGGTTGGCTACACCAGTGAAGTCTCATCAACATAGCTGCCTAAACAAGACCTGAACATCATTTTTACTGGTTGTTTTTCTCATATCTCTCTTATATCCTTCTCCCCACTAACTGTTCTCATATCAGTGTATCTGGTAATAGCCGACTAATTAGTTTCTCCTCCTCCAGTCTTTTTTATATCAATTTTTATTTTATGTATATGTGTGCTTTGCCTGCATGTATGTCTGTAAACCAATTACTTGCAGTGCTCACCAAGAAAAAGACATGGTATTCTCAGGAATTGGAGTTACAGATGGTAGTGAGCGACCATGTGGGTGCTGGGAATTGAACCTGGGTCCTCTCCAAGAGCAGCCAGTGCTCTTAACCACTGAGGCATCTCTCCAGCGCCTTGCTCCACTACTTTTTTTTTAACATTTTCCTACAATGTATTTGATCATGTTGTCTCCTCCTTTTGCTCCCCCCACATCCACCGCACCTCTCTACCCACCTAACTTCATGCTCTCTCTCTTAAAAAATGAAAATCAAAACAAAAACTAAGATTAAAAAATGGCAAAAAACAGAACACACACACACACACATACACACACACACACACACACACACACACACACATCATGGATTTCATTTTGTGTTATCCAACTACTCCTGGGCATGGTATGGTTGATATACCCAGTGTCACTTCATTGGAGAACACTGATTTTCTCTTTCCCAGAAGCTAAGCAGCTATCATTGCCAATAACTTCTGGGTTAGGGGTGGGACTTTGTGTCCGCTATCTCTTCTCTGTGCTGGGATTTTGTCTGGTTTGAACCCATGCAGTTCTATATGTATGCACTTTCAGTCTCTGTGAGTTCATTATTAGTCCTGCTTTATCTGGAAGATGCAGTATCCTTGGAGTCATTCACCACCTCTGGCTCTTACAATCTTCCTGCTTTCTCTTCCACATAGCTCCCTGAACCTTAAGGGGAAGGTTTTGACAAAGACGTCCCATTTAGAGATGAGTGCTCCAAAGTCTCTCTCGATCTCTTTCTGCACATTGTCCAGTTGTGGATCCCTGTGTTATTTCCCCTCTACTGCAAGAAGAAGCTTCTCTGATACTCCCCTCCTCTCTTAACCCTCCAAAGTAGCCATACTTCCAATCCACCACAGCATCTCTGCCCATGGTATCTCTCATCGCGTAATGTTTGTTCCTAAAAAGCTTTACTTAGTTCACTTTGATCCACACTCTAAATCACAGCTCAAGTGCCCTGGGCTCAGGAATCCTCTAATTTCTCAATCAATGCCATGGGCCATTGCCATTAGCATTCATGTTCCTTTTCTTTGCATCTATTTTCTTCAGTGTGGCATAAATGAACATTTGACCAACTGATTAATGCTCTCACCTATCACAACAAAAACTCCCTGAGGACAAGATCTTGAATGCTTAAAATTTACCACTGTCTCTCCAACACTAGCACAAGTCTGTTACCTGGCAGGTGTTCAATGTCCTGCATGATTGCTTCCTCTGGGTTTCCCAGAGAAACAAGACAATGAACTACACTAAAATAAAATACTTTGTACCTACAGCCTACTATAAAATAACCATCCTCACCTATCACCCACTGACAAGAGAAAATGCAGAGGTTGAATCACTTGCTCAAAGCCACACCATGTAGATTAGTGTGACACCCTAGATATCTATTCCAAGACTTCCTTGAGTGCATTTCTGTTTGGATTTTTGTGGCTTCACAAATAAACAAAAATCTTTCTCTTGTTTATAGTCTCCCAAGCTCTTGATCTTGCTTTATTGAATTTTCAGCTCATGCCTGTGGGTCACAAGCAATGTCATTTGTCTCCATTTCCCCAGTGATGCACATTCAGTAAATATTATTTCAAAGCTGGGCGGTGGTGGCACATGTCTTTAATCCCAGCACTCAGGAGGCAGAGGCAGGCAGATCTCTGTGAGTTCAAGACCAACCTGGGCTACAGAGTGAGTTCCAGAAAAGGCGCAAAGCTACACAGAGAAACATTGTCAAAAAAAATATTACTTCAAGCATTTCTGGCTATGGGACAAGAATGAGCAACTGAATTAAGTATATCCATCTACTCTAAGTCCCCCTTCTAAAAACAAATTATTTTCCCAACCAGAACACCATTAAAGAAGAAATATCAAGATTTTTCCTATGATGAAATGACCAGCTGTCCATTGCATTGTGCCACAAAGTCCAGTGGAAATAGAACATGTACCCTACCCTGTGGACCAGTGCTTAGATATATGACATGTGGCCTCAAGAACAATGTACATTATTAATAGCCTATGAGCATATCCCTCTTCCCAACTATCACCCTCTTCCTGGGAAAGACACACCACCCTCCTACACAGGGCTGAAAATGTAACCTGCTTCTATATTGGCAGGAGCAAGGGCCCCCGGAATAAATACAGACAAATGTCTGACACTTCAAACTATGAAAGAAACTTAATATCTTTGTTCCATTCCCATCCACAGTCAACATTTAGCATTAAAGCAAATAAATTCCATCATTAGCCTCAAAAGACAAACTTTTATTTTAAGTGTAAAAAAGGCCAATAAAAATAGGTAATAGCTAACCCCTAAATATATAAAAACTCACCATAAAAAGAATTCTAAAGACAGCAAATAAGCCAGTTCTGGAAATCACTTGTGCTTTGCTGTTCTTTTAAAAATATGAACATGGACTCACGTTACTGTCACAGTCTACTTCATATTGTTTTTTCAAAAGGGAGGGGACGGTCAAAGGGAAATTTGAGATTTTGAGACTCTAATACATTGAAGTTCAAAAGGGATACAAGCCAATTCAATCACCAAAAGTAATAAAAAGGAAACAAGGACAGCTGTACAATTCAATATTAGCACGAAATTTCAAAGTAACTATAAGATCTCAAAAAGAATGACGATATAGAGCCCAAGAATCTCTGCCTTAAAAATCAAAACACTTCTATACATACACACACACACACAAAAAAAAAAAAAAAAAAAAAAAAAACCTTTCTCCCTGCTTTCTAAAACTCCCAACTGACCAAACTCAGTTCACTGTAATTTAATACACTATTTATGATCTGGCAAAACAACACAGGCTCATACTGCCCAGTTAAATGTAATCTATTAGTGTCTGCTCACTTGGCCAGTCTTGAGTTATAAGCACAATAAGCTTGTTTTGTTAACATGGAGGTACTGATTACACTATTGTGAAAAAGCAGTTAAAGTACAGGCTGCCTAAAGTAGGTTCTTCCAATTAGAACAAACATACTCTGTGTGGCTGAAGTACGGACAGAGTATAGTGACATCATGTACATTACAGATGCAAGTACTCTGGCATGTGACTCATTTGAGGGTGGGTCAGGGGAAAATCCTTAAGGTTATTTGGTGTTGCTATGTCATCCATAAATCTTAAATGACAGATAAGGAAAGAAAAGCCTATAGGGAAACAGAAGTCAATATTTTGGATTTTTAGAAATCTTTTTATTTTATTGATTTAAATACAAGTTGTGAAAAGGAGAGGGGTGTGGGAGAGGAAAAGTTATGTCATTCCCCTCTTTACTAAAGAACAGTATTAGTCGAGAAATAGCCTACACAGACTGACTATAGAAACAGACAATTAACTCTACACCAGTTTCCATGCCACTGGTGAACAGTGGTTAATAACTTCACACTTTCCTTTTTGTCTGTTAACAAGGATGGAATAGCACTTTTGAAATCATTACTGCTCTGTCATCTTGGTTTGCTGCCAAAGTAAGGAGCTTTAGAACACCTGTCAAATAACACACAGCTTGTGAAAAAGAAACATAGACCAAAATAGGCTGATATAAAATATTCACATATGCAGAAAATGGGACGAATTTAGGTTAACAGAGAGTCATTCGTTCTGAAGAAGATTGGAGAAGAAAGGAAGAGATTTCCAAGGTCATGATCTATGTGATTCGAGTCAATGTAATGAAAGTTAATCTCAGGAATCAATGACAATGACATACAGTCAGTCTGTTAGTATTTCTCTCTTACCCATATCCACATTCCAAATGTTTTCTGCAATTCAAAGGTCAAAATATCATAGCAAAAATATTCAATTTGTGCCTTCTCAAATAAAACTACCTACTACAAATATACAAGGTACCCATTTTCTTGTACTGAGTATCCTGGCTATTCTTATAAACTCAAAATAGACTTAAATATCAGAATTCTACATAAAAACTGTATCACCTCCACATCATCCCATCTATAATTGCAGAAACACATAGATGAGCATGATCGAAGAGTGAGGGAAAACAAGGATCCCTGTATGGGGCATGTAATAGGTAGGATACAAACACATGCAGAATGAAATCTAATAATCGAAAACCCAATAAATAGGTGGGAAAGGGCACAACTTTAATGTGAGAATAGACAAACCTTCGTGAATGAAAGCCATGACAAATGATCCCAAAAGCCTTCAGAGGCCAACCCACAGCTACAAAGCTAGGACCATGCATTAATGTAATGGAGCTGGGTGGCAGTGGGAAAGGGATCCTCCTTCTCTGATAAAGATACTGGCATATGAGCGCGGGCTTGAATTCTTCAAAGCTCAGGTCAGACAAATTATGAAAAACTTAACTAAATGCAAAGGAAATAAATGAGAAGGTTTCTAAGTGGTCTCCTTAATGAGGCCACCTTCTCTTACGTTCACAAACCCAGCTCTACTTCACAGGTACCTCAGTCAGATAAGGTTTAAGCCAGTCTTTCTCTTTTAAGTTGTCTCTAATATCCAGCTTGATATCTCCTAAGTTTCTACCTTTAAAATTAATGAATCACTAGAGGTGCTGATTTCTAATTGTTATTAACAAAAAAAGAGAAGGTCATGCTGCATTTGTATTGACTCATTTTTTTCTTTGTTGGGCTACTTTGAAAGAAATACTCAGTGTTTTAAATCATAGGGATTGTTTTAAATTAGGCCTAAGTGTAACCCACTTATTTATTTTTATAACTGCAATGTTGTATCACAATATATCAGAGACTAATATATATATTAGTTATGTTTAGGTGTATACTGTTTATGATGATTACAGTAAGTGTATATAAAAACACAATGGCTTTGTTTGCAGTTATGAGGATTGAAAGGAGGGACTTGCATAAGCGAGGTAAACATATGGTCACTGAGCTGCAACCACAGACATTTTTACTACTCGAATTTTCCTCACTCTCTCGCTCACAAATTTGTCATAATACAGACTAGCCTCTCACGAGGTGTTTCCAAAGCAGAGCTTCCTCTTTGCAACTTGATATTTAGCAGCATTACTTTCATCAATTTTTAGAAATAATACATCAGGTAAACAAGCAAAAGAAGATGTTTAGAACAATATATCAATACAAATGATCTGCGGTTAAGATGCTACTTATTTGACGGCAGAGAATTATTTCTATAAAATTTAACTGTATATAAGAACCTAGACAAGTTTATGCTCAGAAGACTTGCACCTTACAGCATGTAAATTACCACAAATTCTGAACTAACTAGTAGAATACAAATGAATAAATCCTGATAATGTATTATTTATTAATAGTTCTGGAGATGTGGAAAGAATTTAGAACTCAAACATCCCTAAAATATGGCAATAAAAAGTTTCTCTGGAGCCGGGCGGCGCACGCCTTTAATCCCAGCACTCGGGAGACAGAGCCAAGTGGATCTCTGTGAGTTCAAGACCAATCTGGTCTACAAAGTGAGATCCAGGACAGGCACCAAAACTACACAGAGAAACCTTGTCTTGAACCCCCCCCCCAAAAAAAAGTTTCTCTGGTTTTGAGTTTTATAATGTAAACAACTTCAAACATATAATCACTACAAAGATAGTATTTTTCTAACATATATCTGCAAAAATGCACTAAACCTTCATTTTAGCCCTCAAAGAAATTTTCATATTAACCTCATAATTTTTTGTTTTTTAAATCAAGGACTAGGCACAGTACGACCTACCTGTTTATACTTAACACTATAGGGAGACACTATAAGGCAGCCTGGGATACATATCAAATCTCAGACTAGCATGTGCTAATGATAAGACTGTCCCAAAATAAAAATAAAATTAGAATTAAAATGTGGACTGGCTCGGCAGTTAGGAGTTGATACTACTCTTAGAGGGGACCTCAGTTTGGTACCTAGTACCCATGTAAGGTAACTCAAAATTTCCTGTTAACTCCAGGGAGATTTCACACCTCTTGCCTCTACTGGCACCTGTGCAAATGTATGCCCCGCCCCCGAGCGCCACACACACACACACACACACACATACACACAGTTACTTACAAATAAATCTTTTAAAAAGTCAAAACGGCAGCAAGAATATCAAAAGGAGTCTCCATTACAATTCTGAAGACAGAGTAAGAACTCTTCCTCCCACCACCTATAGTTTCCATGGGTCTGCTCTGACAAGAAGATACCTCGATCTGCTGTATTCTAGGTGACAAAACATATAATTTTAAGGCTATAGTTTCACGTCAAGCTGTATTTAAAGAGTGAAGAAATAAAAGAACCTACAGTTCTTTATAATTTCACATCTAGGTCCTCTTTGAAAATTTCTTAAATGCCATGCATTCACTTTCTACAAAATTTATACATATGCACAAAAACAAATGTTTTTGTAAAACTTCAGAATTTATAAACCTGCCTTTTACTCTACTTGAGAATTTTTCATATGGTCATTTAAAAGAACCTCAGCATCTGTAATTTCTTATGACCATAAGACTGTTTTTCTTCCTTTTTAATACCTTCAGTATAATTTCTTATAGTTTCACCAATTATGCCTGATAATGTTTGAAATGAGTCACTCTTATATTACAAAAAATTATCTTTTGCCACAAAAGACGGCAAAATTTTTCTGTAAAGTGATAAATAATATATATTTTAGGCTTTGTGACAATTACTCAATTCCAAAGTTTGATATAAATATAGTCAAAGATAAATGGGTATGACTGTGCCCCAATAATACTTTATTTTAAAAAAAAATAGGCAAATAGGTCTGCCAATCCCTAGAACAGAGAAACAAAGAAGAAACCAGACTAATGTAATAAGATCCCTAAGTTATACTGTTCCTCAAAACAATCTCCAGAAGACTAAAGATCTAAATAAAAAAAAGCCAAGTTTTATAATATTTAGAAGAAAATAGGACAATATTTGTCATTGGAGGAGAAAAATGTATTTTCAGAATAAGCTTACAAAATGCAAAGAGGAAAAAATATCCAATATAGTATAAAAAGTAGACATTTCTTCACAATAAAAGATCATAAAAAGGCACAAGAACAATCCAGACTAATTTTAATATAAATAAGCAAGTAAGATTCAGTTTTTGAATACCTAAGGAACAGTTAGAAACCTATAATGCAACAAAATAAGACAGGTATGTTCATCTAGGCAATTCAATAAAAAAAGTAGAAGAGTTAATAAACATGAAGAGACTCAATATAACTCCTAATTAAGGAAACAAAAATTAAAATCACATGATAACAGTTAACACTAATGAGACTGGCATAAAATAAAAATTCTATCTAGGTATGGTAGCACAACTCTATAATTCTAGTGCTTAGGAGGCAAAGGTAAGAGGATGCAATTTCAAGATTGCCCAGGGAAATAAAATACAGCAAATATGAAGCAGCCTGGCCTACCCGGAGAGACCCAGTAACAAAACCAACCAAACAAAAAACCTACCCAAGTAATAGCAAGCATTGACAAGAACATGGATTAATGAGGATTATGTGAGTATATTTACAAATACATGGTAAGTGCAAAACCCTTCAAAAATAGACAACAAATTTAAGAGGCAAAACAATATATCAATCTCTAGATTAGCATCTGAATCTGTGACTGAGGAGGAATTGTGTGTTGTGGCTCTTGCCAAAGATGTGAACTTAGTTAGCTATTTGACAGAATTTAGCTTATTATGGTAAATTAAATCTTATACATGTCACATTATCTACTAAACACTGCTTGTAACAGAAAAAAAATAAAAGAGATGAGAACTTGTAAATTTAAAATCTTGGATAAAGCTAAGACAATGATAGTATAACAGACTTTTAATCCAAATACCAAGAAAGCAGAGGCAGGAGATAGCCAATCTAGGCTGAAGAGTAAGTACAGCTTCCTTGAGTTACATAGCAAGATTCTATCTCAAAAAAGTGAGGAGAAGGGCCATTGACAAAATCGAACACCCCTTAATGATAAAAGTCCTCGAGAGATCAGGGATTCAAGGGACATACCTAAACACAATAAAGGCAATTAACAGGAAGCCCACGGCCACCATCAACTTAAATGGAGAGAAACTCAAAGCGATTCCACTAAAATCAGGAACAAAACAAGGTTGTCCACTCTCTCCATATGTATTCAATATAGTACTTGAAGTCTTAGCTAGAGAAATAAGACAACTAAAGAAAATCAAGGAGATATAAAATGGAAAGGAAGAAATTAAAGTATCATTATTTGCAGATGATATATACATAAGTGCCCCTAAAAATTCCACCAGGCAACTCCTACAACTGATAAACACTTTCAGCAAAGTAGCTGGATAAAAAAATTAACTCAAAAAATCAGTAGTCCTCCTATATACAAAGGACAAATGGCCTGAGAAAGAAATCAGAAAAACAACACAATAGCCACAAATAATATAAAATATCTTGAGGTAACTCTAACAAAGCAAGTGAAAGACTTCTACAATGAAAATTTTTTCAATGAAGACATTGAAGAAACTGAAGGAGGAAATATCAGTAGATGGAAAGGTCTCCCAAGCTCATGGATCAGTAGGATTAATATAGTAAAAGTAGCCACCTTACCAAAAGCAATCTACAAATTCAATGCAATTCTCATCAAAACTCCAACACAATTCTTCACAGACCTTGAAAAGTCAATTGTCAGATTCATATGGAAAAGCAAAAAACTCAGAATAGCTAAAACAATGCTGAATGACAAAAGGACTACTGCAAGTATCACAATCCCCAACCTCAAATTATACTACAGAACCACAGTAATAAAAACTGCATGGTATTGGCACAAAAACAGTCATGTTGATATACAAAATCGAATTGAAGACCTAAACATAAATCCACACATATAGACACCTAATTGTTTATAAAGAAGACAGAAATACACGGGAAAAATGACAGCATCTTCAGTAAATGGTACTGGTCAAACTGAACGTTTGCATGTAGAAGAATGTAAATAGACTCATACTTATCACCTTGCACAAAACTCAAGTGGATCAAAGACCTCAACATGAAACCAGATACACTGAACCTGATAGAAGAGAAAGTGGAGAATAATAGCCTTGAACTCACTGGCACAAGAAAAGACTTTCTGACATAACATCATTAACACAGGCACTAAGATCAACAATAAATGGGACCTCATGAAACTGAGAAACTTCTGCACCACAAAGGACACTGTCATTCAGACAAAGTGGCAGCCTACAGGATGGGAAAAGATTTTTTTTTACCAACTACACATCCTATAGAAGGCTAATATTCAAAATATATAAAGAACTCCAAAAACTAAGTATCAAAAGATTACACAATTAAAAAATGGGGTATATATCTAAACAAAGAATTTTCAAAGAAAATTTAAATGGCTGAGAAATGCTTAAAGAAATATTCAACATCCTAAGTAACCAGGGAAATGAAAATAAAAACTACTGTGAGATTTCTTCTTACACCAGTGAGAATGGCCAAGATCAATAACATATGTGACAGCTCACATTGGTGAGGATATGCAAGTAAGGGGAATAATACTCATTCATTGCTGACAAAAGTATAAACTTATACAGCCACTACAAAAATCAGTGTGATGGTTCCTCAGTAAGATGGGAATTGATCTATTTCAAGATCCAGCTATACAAGTCTTTGGCATATACCCAAAGAATGTTTCATCCTACCACAGAGACACTTGGTCATTGCTGCTCTATTCAAAAGGGCCAGAAGCTAGAAACAATCTAGATGTCCATCAAAAGAAGAATGGATTAACAAAATCTGTTATATTTACACAACGGAGTAGTATTCAGTCATTAAAAAATGAAATTTGTAGGTAAATGGATGGAACTAGAAAAAAGTCATCCTTAGTAAGATAACCCAGACCCAGAAAGACAAATATGATATATATCCCCTTATACAGGGATATTAACTGTTGTCAATGATAAATGACCAAGCTACAATCTGTAGAACCAGAGGTTAAGTATAGAGTAAGGGACTGAGCAGGGTGAGGGAGAGAGATCTCCCTAGGAAAGGGAAATAGAATAGTTATGGATGAATGAGGGGGCCTGGAATTGGAGGATCAAATGAAGAAGAGGAGAGAAGGGAGAGACAAGGGAGAAAATAGAGAGGGTCAGCTAAAATTAAGGGCCATTTGATGGATCCTATGGAAACATAATACAGTAAAAAGTTTCTAAAATATAAACATATATGAAGGCTATCTAAATCGCCAAATAATGGAGACAGCTCCAACTGATCACCACTTGTCATCAAATGAAGGCTCCAGTCTGAGATTGGGTTACATCTAATTGAATTGTTGGCCAAAGGGTTCCCATGGGAACCCCAAACAACCCACGCTATTGCCAAGACTATCAGTTACTCTCCATAAACTGATGGCAAAGCCCTAATGCTGAAGACAACACCTAAATAACTCATTGAACATGGAGAAGTTGAACTGGTGTCTACACAGAGCCTTTACCCACAGGTGCTAGCATCTTTGGTACAAGAAGGTACTCTGGACACTACCAAAAGAGAAATGTAAACACCAACCCAGCCACAAAACCCTTGATTTACAATGGTGGCCTGCCTGCAAGATATGCTAGTGCAATGATTGCACAAAGCTTATGGGAGTAACCAACCAATATCTGAGTTTATTTAGGCCCACTCCACAAGATGGAACCTATACCCAGCACTGCTTGGGTAAACAAGAACCTGAGATTAGATAGCCCAGGGTCCTAAGGTAAAACCAAATACTACTGTCCTAAAAAAAAAAAAAAAAAAAAACATAGCAATAAAGAGACTCCTGACGACATCCTGCTAGATGCCTTGCTCAGCCATCATAAGAGAAGATTCTTTCTGACAACATCTATCTGTACGTGTAGAGCAGTGCCTTCCTCAGCCATCATCAGAGAAGCTTCCTCCTGTAGCAGATGGAACAGACACAAAGACCCACAGCCAGACAATATGCAGAGAGTGAGAGACCTTGGGACACTCAGCCCTATATGGGATGTTGCCATTAAACTCCCCCCCCCCCCCCCCCCCGCCCCAGGTCTCAGGGAACCCTGGGCAATAGGAGGTGGAGAGAGTGTAAGAGCCAGAGGGGATGGAAGACACCAAGAAAACAAGTCCCAGTCGGGAGAAGGTAGCTCACGGCTTTAATCCCAGCACTCGGGAGGTAGAGCCAGGTGGATCTCTGTGAGTTCAAGGCCAGCCTGGTCTACAGAGCGAGCTCCAGGATAGGCACCAAAGCTACACAGAGAAACCCTGTCTTGAAAAAAAAAAAAAAGTCCCTCTAAATCAACGTAACCAACACACACGTGAACTCACAGAGGTTGTGGCAGCATGCACAGGGCCTGCACAGGGCTGTACAACATAGTGTACAAGAGCTGAAAGAAGTGGACACATGCCCCCATCCTTAACCCAGAAGCTATCTCCAATTGATAAGCACTCCTGAATGAAATTTTACTTTCCTCCAAGGGAGTCTCACTGGGGAAAGAAACTACTCTTTAAGGCTAGGCTATGTGCCCAGCAGTAGATAACCAACAGAGAACGAACTCAGTGGCATCCATCTTGGGAGGTTCCTTTCTTTTTTTCTTATAAAGAAAATGTTTATTTGGGGTGGCTTGCTTACAGTTTGAGAGGTTCAGTCCATTATCGTCATGACAGGGAGCATGGCGGCACGCAGGCAGATATGGTGGTAGAGCTGACAGTGCTACATCTTGCAGGCAACAGGAAGTCAACTGAATGTCACACTGAGGGAAGCTTGAGCAAGAGACCTCACAGCCCGTCCCCACAGTGACATACTTCCTCCAACAAGGCCACACCTCCTAATAGTGCCACTCTCTTTGGGGGCCATTTTCTTTCAGACCATCACACTCCACTCCCTAGCCCCCAAAAGCTTGTAGCCATATCATAAGGCAAAAAAATGCATTCAGTCCAACCTCAAAAGTCCCCATAGTCTATCACAGTCTCAAACTTATTTCAAAGTCCAAAGTTCAAAGTCTTTTCTGAGATTCATGCAATCTTTTAACTGTAATCCTCTATAAAATCAAAATCAAAAAACAGATCACATACTTCCAACATATAATGACATAGGGTATACATTACCATAACAAAGCATAGGGAAGGGAGCATAGTGAGGAAATACTGGGCCAAAGCAAGACCAAAACCCAGGAGAGATGCTAGCAGGGAATGGAACCAGCCCAAGAGAGAAAAGTATGTTGCAGTCAACAAAGCTAAAAGGAGTTGGAGATCTGAAGAGCATTTTGACATCAGACATGGAGATATAGAGTTGGGAGGTCCCTTGTCTCATAATTAGGCTTATGTCAAGGCTTCTCCCCCTTTTGTTCCTCTCTTTTTCCTCTACAATTCCTTGGTGTATACATTATGGCTTCCAGTTTAGTGTTTTTATGGGATTCCCAAGTATACAAACAAGTGGGTTTCTGTGTCTACATCTATTTCTTGTGCTCTTTTCCTGTTTATTCCTTTTTGTCCTATTCCGATGTGTTAGTTTTTGTTTTATTATATCATATTGACTTAGAAGTTTGTTTATTTTCTAATGAGAGACAGAAACATGGTGGATCTGGATGGGAAGGGAAAAGGGAAGGAACTGAGAGTACGGGAAGGGGCAACCATAGTCAGGATACATTCTGTGGAGAAAAAAATTCTATTTTCAATAAAAGGAAAAAAGTGGAGGAGGGGGACAATGAGAGCACATAAAATATATTTTGCTGTATTTATTCACTAAATGTTATAGAATAGTTAACATAAATAAATCATATCTAAAAATGTATCAAAATGGATAAATTTAAATTGTGATATACAGAGCAAAATCTGTCCTGATGCTTTTTTTCCAAACTATAAAAGAATAAACAAGTAACATGAATACTAAAAAATATGAACATGAACACACACACACACAACACACACACACACACACACACACACACACCTATATATTATAAAAGGGAAAAGACAGGTGAGGCAGGAAAAGAACAACAGTACAATTACCACTGAAAAAAAAGGAAGAGAGGAGAGTCTCTAGCCATTTCTATATTTTGTTCAGTTAAGTTAAAACAAAACTGGATATTTTTCATGAATAATATTGGTAAACTGAAATATTCACTTACTTCCAAGTAAAGACAAAGGACTCTTAACAATTCAAAGCTCCTCTTTCATCACTGACAGCAACAAAGGCAAGAGCGTTCTGCCAATGCCATTCCCAAAGACTCCTCACTAGTAGCACTCCCTCATCACCAAGACAATCTCAGACAGCCAAGTCTAGAGGGTAATGTTTGCATGCAATGATTTGGATACATTTTCTAAACTGCACAGATTTCAGTTTTGAACACAACTGAAAACCAGATCTTCTAAAACTAGTTGGGAAAACAGGCTGGCAATGACTCATTTCAACCTACAGGACAGTAAAATGAAAATGGATGGTCTACTCCTGAACACTGTATTTGACACTGGAATCAGAAATCCAGACCAAAAATTATTTCCTCAAGAACACAAATATAACAGAAGGCAAAAACAAATCAATAATATTATCAGTAAATACAGATTATTTTATAAGGACAAATATCTCTATTATGTTAAAGATTACACAATGAGTGTGCTTAAAAATCATTAAAAAATGTTTTAAATTCCTCAATTTAAGAAAAAAACATATTGAGAGAAGAAAAATCACATACCAAAACATTTTCAATTTTCTTTCAAGTCACCTGTTACTAAGAAAGTTATGTGTCTCCATGATCAGAGATATGATTTATCCACCCAATAGAAGAATTAGGTTACTATGATAAATTAAATGATTGTTTTCATCAATAAAACTTACAATGCAAAAATCATCATTTTAAACACTAAATCTATTGGACTATTACAATCCTTTGGGCCAATTTTAAGCTTTATTTAGTATTCTCAAAGTGGTAAAAATCTAAAATATGAACATATTTAAGTCACTAAATGCCCTTCACATTATTGTTCACAGAATAATATCTTTAATTGATTAATGATCTTAGGGTGTCTATCGCCATCTAGTGAACAATCACTTCAATTACTACACCAGACACTTGACATTTGATAGTTGTCTTCATGGTTTAAATATTTGTTTGTGCCCACTCAGTGTTACCCACGCTGGCTTATTCAATTTCTTTTTTATGCCTCTTTATGCACACATTGAGAATAAAAACAAATATAGATGATATTGCTACAGATTAACTTCTAAGTGTCTATAAATGAAGTTTCTATTTCTTCTCTGGAAATGCTCATTTAATAATTTTTAAATAACTTGTATAATGTGAGGTTCCTACGTAAGATTCCTTCAACAATAACTAATTCCTCTATCATCAAGCAATTAAAAATTATGGGATAGTTGAAGTATGAAATGATGAAGTATGAAAGATCACACCTATAAAAAGACAATATTGATGCCCATTTGACATATTTTCACTTTTATTATAAACCTGTTTTTAAAAGTACAATTAGTAATTACTTGAGTATTCTAACAGACATAATCCATTTGATTACAGAAATCATTAGGTCATCAGAGCCAAATCTGCATGATCTCAACAAAACTCAGGACATACAAAATCTACTTAAAAAATAAAGACACGGAAGACATTAAGGCCATACCAAAATGCAAAATTTCATGCCTCCTCGGACTGTGCATTAATCCATATCCAAATAAAAACCCTTAGAATCTTTTCAAAAGCATGTCACCAGGTTCCCTTCTCATTTCTATTTGAACTTTAGTATTAGTTTAAACAGGAAGTTTAAATGCAAAAAGACGTGGAAGATCTTCAGGTTATTGTATTACTTTGTCTACTCTACCTTGGAACCAAAATCCCAGTTTAGTAAGCTGCAAAAGTATTCTAAAATCTCAACTTCATCCCTCCTACCACTTTAATAATTAAGAAATGCTTGACAGGTGTATGCCTGCAATTATAGCACTTAAGAGTCTTGGGTTCAAGGTCAGCCTATGGTATATGGTCATACACTGTCTCAAAACAACAATGGAAATCCTTAAAAACAACAGATTCCACCACATATAGAAAAATTATAGCAAAATCAAACATAGATTATCACTAGACTATTCATCTGTCAGTGCTAATAATTACTACCAATAGTTTAACAATCATTTTTAATTTTAGTAAATAACTTCTGAGATCTTTGGATCTGCCAAACTAAAAGTTGCAGAGGGTAGGTCTATTCTATACTTACTGTTCCTCATTAACTTCACATTAAAGACATAACTACAACAAGAAGGTATTGTGCATAGGAAGAAACACAGATGAAAAGGGAAAAGGAGAAAGAAGAAACTAAGAATTTGAATCCCATGATTATTTCTAGATTTGTCTAAAATTCTTTTTTACTGAAGTGAGCAGGGAGGTTTTATATTTTACTTAAGATATATAATCACTATATTTTATTGAAAAAGTAAAAATTTAGCTTAGTTCTGTTATTGTTATATGTTAATTAACAAAAAAGTAAAACGAGTTTAAATTCCCTATTAAAAATCCAGCGAAAAGAAAATACTGCCCTTAAAATACAATGGATTAGGGGAGTAGGAGAGATCATTGGACAAATTTGGGGCTTATCATTATCAACAGTGCCCTTTTAAGCTTGTGGATTTCTGAGCCAATGCAGAAAATGTAACAACAGGGATTTCTCAACAGCAAGAGGCACTCTCCAAGGGAGTAAATTGTCAACTATTGCCTCTCGTGAGAAACTTAAGAGTAACCTTGAGCCAATCTCAATAGTCAACCTATGTATTATCACCCAGTTGGGGCATAGTGAGTGCATTTCCTAATACAAAAATAAGATGGTATTCTATCAGAAGCCACTGGATACATATACAGAAACAAAATTTAAATAATTTTGAGGTAAACTTAGCCTAAGAATCTGAAAACATCTTTCTCTCACTTCAACTAGCCCCTAAAAATATCTATATATTTCTCATGTAAAAAAGAAAATAAAAAGTTCATGTCCTACAATAGATACTGAAAAGAATGACTGTCTAGGAATAAGGTAGAAGACAAAGCAGAACTACACTTGCAAAAGCTATCCTCTAATGGTGAACCCTAATGCAGTAAAAGACTTAGAATCAGGAAGATACAGCTCAATTCAAGGTAGCTACTTGTTCTCCTTTACCTCCCGAGCCTTAGTTTCCTCATCTACAAACAGAATGCTATGATACGTCCAAGGACTCTTGAGTAGTTTTGATATAATAATGCACAAAACAGCTCTTAACACACCATCATTATTTAATACATGCTTTGCCCTTCCCCTCTGTTCCTAACCCACATCTCTGAGATAAAGCTACAAAAGAAAAGTGACTTGAAAGATCGTGATGTTTGTTTCATGCCAGAACTGGATATATACAGGCCAATATTGTAGTCACTCTCCACATATTAGCTATTCACGTTTAAGTTCATTTTAATTACAACTAAATAGATGTAAAAATCCAGTTCCTCATCTAATCAGGAATAACCAAATATAAAATGTTCACCAGCCACTTGTGGCTAGAGGCTATTATATATGGATAGCACAGACAAATATCATTTCCCTATCTTAAGCAAACATTGTCCTGAAAGTGCCAAGTAACAAGCATTTTAAGCTTTGGAGGCTACATAAGACTTTATCCTGACTACTCAACTCTACCAGGTCTCCATTTTAAGAAAACCTTACATATAAAACACAGATAACAGGTTGGATTTTGACTATAAGCCAGTTTGCCAATCACCAATCTAGAGCATTCTAAGTCCAGATGTCCAGTATGAGCACTATGAACTATGTTTACAACTAAGAAGCCTTAAATTCAATGAAAGAAAACGGTATCTTGTGTAATTGACTGAATTCAATATTTAATATTTAAAAAGCATGGGCTTTTATAGATTATAAAAATAGAAATCTCTACACAAAGCATTAAAGTAGATGAACTTAAAATGTTCATAAAGTGAAAGTACTTAATGGTAATTGGACTATCATCCTCAAGTCAGTATGTAACTCCAGCTGTGACATAACCCTAGAATTCTGGATTCATATGCCCAACAACCTACTGAAAATGCCTAGAGATCTATTACTCAAAGGCAACACAAAGAAGACAGAGTTCTTCATCCCTCTGTCTGTTTTCTCCATCTTAATAAAAATAAAAGGCTTCACTTGTTATTCTCTTGATTTCTACCTTTCTCTCATATTACACATTAAACTAGTCCAATCTGAACCTAAGCTAACCTCCAAACATTGTCAAAGTCACCACCATCTTAATTATCTGAAGCAAGTTAGTTCTATCATATTCATCCTAGACGTTTGCTTTCCCAAACTATCCTCTCATCAACTCCAGGTCCTCTACTTTTGTTCCCTTTCCCCCACAAGTCTGGGTCAAATACAAGCTTTACATGTTTCACACTCAATCTTTATTGCCTAGAGGAAAGCCTGGCATACAGACATTCAATAATTGCACATACACATGCAGAACTGCCAAATGAAGTCTTACTCAAGTGCCTATTTGTCTCGAACTTGCTCTAAAGAAGGAGTATTTCAAGCTGTAAAAACTAGGCAATAAACTTAGTTCTCTCATATTGCAGCACATATTTACATATTTATTGATGTGAATTTTATTTTGTCATTTACCTCCCTTCCTTTGTATGTCACCAAGGCAGCCAGTGGTTTAGCATAGAATCTGCTGTAGGAAAATCCCAGGCAACCGTACATACTGTTGGCCGTGAGCTTCAGAGCCTTCTGTCGGATGTCATACTGCAGGCCAACAACGACAAATGATGAACAACACTATCTGTGGATACTTCAGCATTACAGTGGGTATCTTTCCAGATCACAATGAGAGAAAGAACATCTCAATATCGGGGGAGGGGGTATTTAATAGTCAATCTGTCTCCCCACATTCATGTTGCCCTACCATCTTAGAAGCAAGTACAAAGACTACACTGATTTCCCAAGATTCTGTAAAATCTTGCTCAGATATGGCCTTAGCAGCTAGAGAAGCCTTCCATTCTGAGGCAGTCTAGTGCATCTAAATGGTTATTATTCCAAATAAAATAAGCACATGTACTTGTCCACACCATCCTACTCATCCTAGCCCTCAATAATCAAGTGACAGAAGCTTAAACTGTCAAGTAAACATCTTGCAGTAGAAAGATTTACCTGAAGAACAAGGTCCGGATTTAAATCTTGCTGTTTCATTAGCTGTTTCACTTGTTTTCTCCGCTCTACCAGTTTCCGGATCTCTCTGGGCAAAATGCCCATATCTAAGTTTGGATCTGGCAACTCAGGGATCTGTTCCTGTTCCTCATCCTGAAAAACACACAATAGAAACTTCAGACAAATTAAACTTTGATAAAAAAGAAATAAACTTCTAAAGTAATATTTGACAAGTGCTTTATCCCATCACCACACCTTAGAAATCTTTCCTGTATGAGGAAATCAATAATGCATGAGCAGCCTCCAAAGGGGCTCATTTAGGTGTGGTGGTACCAGTCTGTAGTCCCAGGATTTGGGAGGCTGAGGCAGACAGATCATCATGAGGTCAAGGCCAGCCTTGAGCCATATAACATGCTCTGGGTCATTATGGGTTACAGAGTGAGTCCCTGCCTCAAAAAAAAAAAGAAAAAAAGAAAAAAAAAGCCAAACCAAAACAACAGAAACCACAAAGAACCCAAACAAGAAAAAGATCTGTGTGGTCACAGACCACTGTCCCCCTGTACCCAATTCTATCAATCAGCCTGTATCATTACCACTATCTCTTACCCTTGTTGTTACTTACAAATTTAGATTTACTGTAAAAGGATGGATTTTTACAAATGTGGAGCAACATGTTTTGGGAAAATTGTTTTTAAAATACAAATGCTAAGAAAGAGTCCTAAGATTTAAAAAAAAACAGCAGCTAAACTCTTGTTTTATAACATTTGTACAACTAAACAAAATGCTATGTTTCACAACAATTACTATAAATGCTTTTACTGTTAAAAATAAAGAAGTTATATACAAAATCAGCAAATCTCTTAAGATTTGGATCACATTTAAATAGGTCATGACATTTCTAAAAATTAATTCACATATACACACACATATGTTATATATATTCCTTAGTGTTTATGGAGTACCTTTTACCTATAAATTGCTTTGCAATCACCAGTAGAATAGCAACATTTTGGAAAGGCAATCAGCAATCTTCTTATATTAAAATTTACAGCAGGAAAAAGCAGGGAAAGCATTAGGGCTTTTTTCTTAAGCCTCCATTAATTCTATTAACAGGCTGCAAAGAACAGCCAGGCACAGTTACCCTTTGAAAGGTTCAAAATTAAAAATAAACCTTTTGGCTTAAAGCATGTCAAGTCAATGCCATTTGATAACCCAGCCTTTACAAAGTATCTGATTTTATGAAGATCAATATCATAAAATGAACACCCTTACAATACTAATAAGGACCTATTGTTTTCCAATATAGCACATGATGATAGCAACTCTATTAAAGAGACCTTGGTATACATTCTACTCTATTTACAGCAACTAGAGTCACATAAAAAGTAATCTGAAAGATTCTTGGGTCAGGAAATTTATAATTCAGCTGAAGCCTTACCACCACCTCCAGGGTGACACTAACTGCTCTGAAAACCAAATAAGGTGCTGTACATGAAAATGATAAAGAATTCATAAATTACTACATGTATAATGCTTCTTAAGATGACCTCGTGCGTCGGTCCACTCTATTATATATTCAGAACCCAAAATGAAAAGTTCAAATAGGCAAAACGTTGGTGGGCAACAGTTGTGAAAGCAGAACAATGTTAACTGTCACAGTGCTTGGGAAATAGCAGGACAAAGCCAAAGAGTATCAACGGCCGCTACTAGTTAGGGGGGTTGTCTATCCAATACTTTCCTTGTAAAATTATCCTCTAGTTCCACAGAGAGGTCCACTTTAGCAGTCAGATTTATAGTGAGTGAATCCACCCCCATGAACAGAAGTGATGGGACTAGGGATGATGACTGACTTGGGCAAGTCTATCAGATACTCTCTCTTCTGGGAATATGGAATTGGAACTGAAAAAAAAAACAATACCAGACATGTTGAAACTAAAGGATATATAAATTCAGAACCTGGAGGTCAAATGGGAAGAAAGCAGGAAGAAAAAGAAGGAAGGGACAGAGGGTGAGATGGATAAATGTGATGAGTAATAATGCTATGCTGCACTGAGACAGGATTATCGAGGAATGAAGTACTGGTATATGCTACAACACAGATGAATCTTATAAACAATATGCTATGTGAAATAAGCCAAACATGCACCAAAAAAAATCACATTCTATATGATTCCATTTACATAGAATGTCCAAAGTAGGCAACTTTACAGTCAGAAAGATTAGTGGTTTCTAGTGAGAAGACAAACCTCCAATAGATAGTTCCAAACTCCATGGTCAAAAAACAAACAAACAAACAAACAAACAAACAAGAAGACATGAACGTGGGAACGGGGGCTTGCAGAGAGAAAGGAGATAAAGGGTGTGGATGAGAGTAAACAGAATACATTATATACATTCACAAAACTGCCAAAGAACAAATTAATAAAAATGTATAGTAAAAAAAAATTAATGGCTGACTAGAGCTGGAATGGATAGAGGAACTTGATAGAGGTGACAGCAAAATGGTTTTTGTAAAATAATAGAGCTGAATGAAGTAACGATGTACAAACTATGAAGACACTAAAAACTATCACTGCACACTATAAATAGGTAGACTGTAAGTGAATTATAGCTCTACAACATTTTTTTAACAAAGACACAGAACCAGTCTAAATCTCTTTTTGGTCGGCCCTCCTTTTAGATGATGAAGAAAGTATATAATTAGGGACGGAGATACAGTTCAATGAGCAAAATGCTTACTGAGAAAGCAGGACGACCTGAGTTCGTATCACCACAACCTAGGAAAGAGCAGGCACATGGCCTGCAGGAATGTAAAAGGGTTCTTTTGGGGGTTTTTGTTTTGAGACAAAGTTTTTCTAGGTAGCCCTGGCTGTCCTGGAACTCACTCTATAGACCAGGCTGGCCTCAAACTCAGAGATCCGCCTGTTTCTGCCTTCCGAGTGCTGGGGTGAAAAGTATGTGCTGCCACCTCATGACTAAAAGTTCTTAATGTATAAGCCTCACAGACTAAGTTTGATCCCCAGAACCCACACTGAGGAGGGGTAAGTCCCGAAAGTTGTTTTCTAACCTCTACGTACACATTTACATTGATGCACAAACAAAAATAATGAATATTTTGTAAAGCCAACATGGTGCTATACCCCTATAAACCAGTTGGAGGATGGGAGACTGAGACAGGCAGATCCCAAGAGCTCACTGGCCAGCCAGTCCAGCACAAATGACGAGCTCCAGGTTTAGTGAGAGACCCTGTATCAGACATTAAGGTGAAGAGTGATAGAGGAAGACACTGGCAGTCAATGCCTCCACGCATACACGTACACACATGAATACACATGTACACAAAAACATACCAAAGAAACAATGTTATTAATGCAACCGTCAACAGGAAAAAGAAAAAACTATGATACAAACCCCTTTGGCTCTTTTCCTTCTTTAAGGAATACTTTTAACACTGACTTCAAGAGCCCCGAGTTGAATACAAACCTCTGTAGCTTTCTGCACCTCTAAAGCAACTCTTTGTACTGTTGTAAAACAAATGTTAAATTCCTGAATGATGGAAGGATATAAACTGTTGAAATCCAGGAGCAAAATGAACTTGTCATAAAAACCTGAAACAAAAAAGCCACATAATGTCAAAAGGAAAAGTCTAAAGAAAAGTGCCATCAAAATACCTCATTAAAAGTACTCTATATAGAAAATACATAACCATCCAGCACTGTAAAGCAGATAAAAATGGGGGGGTGGTAACTACAAATCCGTAAAATGACTTAGATTACAGTAAAAATTCAGATCACAAAAGAAAGGGTGAAAAGACTGCCTTATTTGGGAACCAGTGACAATCAGCCTGTTCCCCAGCAGTCCCAAAGCACATCATTATGTGCAAACACCTTCCCTTGTTAATTGTTTTAGAAATGTATCGCCGGGTGGTGGTGGCGCACACCTTTAATCCCAGCACTTGGGAGGCAGAGCCAGGCGGATCTCTGTGAGTTCGAGGCCAGCCTGAACTACCAAGTGAGTTCCAGGAAAGGCGCAAAGCTACACAGAGAAACCCTGTCTCGAAAAAAAAAAAAAAAAAATGATAGAAATGTATCACGTCCATTTCCCAAAAATACAGTTAAGCATTCTTTCCCACTACTCTCACCCCACCATAAATAAAAATGCAGTGAGTGGTTATATTACATATATATTTTTTACAACCTCACCTTCAAGAAATAAAATAGTCAGCACATTTACCTATACAAAAACTATACTTAAGATCAATCAAGAGATGAATATATAAATGTCAGTAGTGGAACGATCCACCCTCTCTTCTTGCAAAGGATGAACAGAAAGCTACTATATTTCTCTAGGACATTTATAAAAAGTTATCTTCATCTTGAGAAGAAACTGACAATATAAATGTCCACTGAAACAGAACTGCAAACTTGCATTGGGAGCTTACTCCTCATCTCTTTATCACACAATCCCACTTACTCCTTCTGCTCTTCTGTGGCAGATACCATCATCTCCTTTTCACAGAAAAGGAAACTGAGGTTAAAAGAAATTAAACAGGCAGCACCCAAACCAAAATCTGACACCAAAAGTATCACTCCTTGTCATTGCAACTAATAAAACTGCTTTTGTAAAAAAAAAAAAGTCTCCTCCTGAGTTACTTGATAAAATTCTGTGACTATACATAATCATACTATTGAGCTATACACACTTGGAAACAACTAAGATGATCTGAAAAACAATAAAGATGAACCTCTAAACATCACAATCTTTCCCTTCTGGATAACAAAGAAAAGGTGCTCTCCTATGAAATTTTAATTCAGTGGTTATTTTACTTACTTTAACATTGCTTTCCAAATTACCTGGCACACTGGGCAAAGATGAGGCCACTCTCACATAAAGAAGAAAAAATAGTTACGTCTACTACAGGCCAAACAGTGACCTCTATATTAGAGCAGGGATTGGAACTGAATAAAGACCAAATTTGAGTTATTGTGTATTTTTCTATCACCTATAAACTAAGAATTTTCTAAACAGCTAAAAAAGTAAAATATATATGTAAGATATATGAAATTTAAATTTCAAGGTATGTAAGTAAAACTGTATTGACATATGGCAAAGAATTTATACTAATTCCATGTTAGGTAACTAGTAAACTAGATTTCATATGCATAAAAGATAAAACTAAGGTCTTTAAGAAACCAGTTTGCTTACTTCCAAAATAAAACTAAGGTCTATTTTCTTAAGTCTAGCTCTATGTGAAGTTATTTCTTAATATAGTGGTTCTCAACCTGTGGGTCATGACCCCTTTGCAGGTTGTCCAGCCCTTTTGCAGGGGTCTCATAAGACCATCAGAAAACACAGATATTTACATTAAAACTCCTAACAGTAGCAAACTTACAGTTATGAAGTAACAACAAAATAATGTTATGGTTGGATCACCATGACATGAGGAACTGTATTAAAGGGTCACAGCATTAGGAAGGTTGAGAACACTATCTTAATATCAGGGGCAAATCAATCTGCTACCAAAGCTCACCAACTTTGGGATCCAAAACCAAGCCTCCGGCATAAGCTGCTTTCTTACGTCCTTTCTTGTATTTATTGGTATCTCCATCAATTTCCTCATCTTCATCTCCCTATTTCAAATGGAAATAGTCCATCAACAGCTAGCAATGAATTACGATACTGGGTTACAAAAAATATTTACTTTTACTTAGTGGTCCTACCTACAGAGAAAAACTATTATCCTAATATGTTCATGGATCCAAATGAATGCCAAGCATGGTAGTGTCTTAAGTAACTAACCAGTTTTCTGAATTCTGTATTTAAATGTCTCTGAAATTCTAGAAAATTCATTTAAGGGTTAGGGAAATAGCTCAGCTAACAGAGTGCCTGCTTAGCACTTACAAAATCCTGGTTCCATTACCAGCACTACATAAAACCAGATGTGTGATGACACATACCTGTAAGCCCAGTGTTTGGAAGCTAGAGCTAGGAGGATCATAAATTCAAAGGCATTCTCAGATATACAAGAAGTTAGAGGTCAGCCTGAGCTACATTAGACCATGTCAAATTTTTTAAATATATATGTGTGTATATATATATATATATAAATATGTGTGTGTATATATATACATATGTGTATATATATATGAGATAGAGAGCAAAAAAAGAAAACTTTTAAAACCAATAAAATTTAAAAAAATTTTAAAAACTTTTAAAATCAATAAAATTTTAAAAATTTTAAAATCAATAGGTATTAAAATGCTTCATGTTACATAAATTTTGAGATTGGAAAGTTTTTTTTTTTTTAATTAAATTCACTACTCTGGCCGGGTGGTGGTGGTACATGCCTTTAATCCTAGTACTCAGGATACAGAGGCAGGTGGATCTCTGAGTTCAAGGCCAGCCTAGTCTACAGAGCAAATTCTGGGACGGTCAGGGCTATACAGAGAAACTCTGTCTCAAAAAAAAAATCACTACTCTGAGGCAAGGGGATAAAACATTCTACTCATTCATTATCATTATTCTAATTAATATTATTTTTATGATATGAGGTCTTGGCATGTTATTCAAACTTCTGGGCTCAAGCAATCCTTTTGTCTCAACCTCCCAAGTAGCTGGGACTCCAGCAAGTACCATCATGCATGGCTTATTGTCAGTATTAGTATGGATTCCTTAAAATAAGTATGCCCACAAAATGAAAAATCCATTTCCAAGTAGTTTACTAACAGCCAACATTCAACACCTCTGCAGAAGTTAAATAGATCTAAATTAATATTTGCTGTACTATTTTCAATAATGTGCATAAAAAATACAAGAAATGGAGTCACACTTTAACATTCAATTACCATTCTTAATTACTATCAGTGCTGATAAATTGGAAAATAGACTGTTTTAGTTCCAAAGTCATAGAATATACTTCTGAAACCTGATTGGTGTCATAATCACACTAGTAGCAGGTTGTGTGTGCCCATTCTCAAAATCTGAAAATTTGTAAGTGTCAACATGACTCTACAAGCAGAAATTAGCAAGTCACCACATGTGTCAAGAGATGAAATACTATGAAATTACCTTTAGGTAATACACACATGCACACATACACACACGTACACACATATGAATCATAAATTAATTTTGTGTTTAGTCATAGATTCCCATCCCAAGACTTCCCATTACATATACGCAAACACTCTAAAATAAAATAAATAAATCTAAAACACTTCCAACCCCAAGCATTTTGGATTAGGGATACTCAACATATCTATAAACTACAACACAAAAACAAAAGCTCAAAGGTTAAAGCAACAAAAGGTTTAACTGATATTTAGCTCTGGGTAAATCTTAGTGGGGGCAAATCCTTTCTATCTATGGTCATTTATCAAAGAAGTCTAATGAGGTCCTCAAAGACATCTCACAAATAATTTTGCCTCTACAGAGAAAAGTAGAGAGGGAAACAACCACACAGACACAATGGAGCAAGCTTAAGAGTAATCTTAATTTACAGGGAATTACTAATAACTTTAAAAGCAGATGTCAAAGCACTTTTTAAAAAAAGACTACCTATGTAATAAAAAGGAGGAATAAGAAAAGGAAAAGTACTATACAGTTTTGGACCCACCAGTTTTTGCTGAGATTTTCTGAAAATCTGCTTGTCAGGCACAATATAGTTGTTTTCATAAAATGCATGAAGCAACAAGAACTCGTTTCGTTCAGATCGTCCACCCATCAGTGTCCTGGACTATTAAACAGAATTTTTTAAACTTTGAGCTCAAAACCATCACAAACGAAAGCAATGTTGAATCAGTTAATTTAATCATGGAACCTCCTTCAACTACTCATAGTAACAAAGGTTACTTTTTCTAAACTATTTCTAACTTTCTCTTTAAGCATTAAGGGAGAAAAAGGGAGCTTAAAATACTGTCAGCGTATCACTTCACCAAAAGCATCCAGATGTTAGAGATAAGATCCTTATGTTCACCCAAATCTCTACATACTGCACCTGGCATTCCTCCCTTTCTCCCAACCAGTTGTTCCTTTTACAAAAGAAGCCCAGCTTTCAGAATCCCAGCTCCTCATTTTATAAGCATGCATTTAGGCTCATTATCCTATAACAACTATCCCAAGTAAACACTGACTCTACCAGGAAATGCTTTCTCCCCTTTCGAAGTTAAATTTACCATAATGTTCCCGGCGACGTTAGTGATCTGCAATGCTAACGGAAGAACATTTAGCTCACACATGATCTGCAAAATGAACCTGGCATCTTTCCAGATCTGTTCCAACAGGTACAACAGATGAGAAGATTCACTGGACAGAAAAGTAAGAATGAAACAGAATCGAGTAATTAAAAGATACAATGACTATAATCAAAACTTAAAATATTACAAGCAATTTTTGGTGTAAGTAACTTCAGAGCAATGGAACCTTAGCTTCAGAAATTATTTAAAATAAGGTGGCTAAATAATTAGAAATGCATTTATACCACCAATCCCAGTACCCTTCTCTCAACAAGAAAAATCCATACAGTGAAATTATGTGTTAACTATAGCTTAAAATTTACCTAGTGTTAACTCTAACCTAAAAACTATCTAAATCCTTTTATTCATTCAATCAGTAAGTATATATTGCAATGCCTACTATGTATCAGGCACTGACTAAGATACAAATTACTGTCTTTGTGGGGGAAACAGAGTATAAAAAGGAAACATAAAAAGAGAGTATTTATACAATGGTAAGTAAGTATTAAGGACAAACAAAGGGGTAAGAAACAAAGAAAATTTAAACTTTCAGGGGCAGAAACTGAATTTTTACTTAGAGAGCTAGGGGAAAAGTCACTGAAAACAAAGAACAAGAAATGACAGGACAGGCCTTATAGATGAGTATTTTAGGGAAGAACATTCCAAATAAAAGCACAAAGACTCTGAGTGAGGCACCAATCTAGCAGTTACAGGAACACAATGGGAGTCGCTATGGCTGGATCGGGGCGTTGCGAAAACAGCAGCAGAATAACAGAAAATCAACACCACAAAGACACTATATAGGACCCAGTACACTAAAGTAAGGACTTTACTCTGAGTAAAGGCAGTATCACTAAGAAACTTTGATCAGACAATTTTAGCAGGATTACTCTGGTCCTGGATTAATTATGAAGAGACCTGAAGAGAGCAACAAAATTAGTACATAAACCCACTGCTCTGATTTCACATAGTTTATTTCATTTGAAACTAGGGGGTAGGGTTTAATCCCCATTATGAAGTACTATGGAACATACAAGGATAGACCCTCAGACCTTGGTGTTCTTAGTACCATCAGCTACCATGATGTGCTACAAATACTAAGGTACTTAAAGATGAAGCCATTGAGTGTCCATGACTGAATACTGGTGACTTTATAAGTGAGATTAGAGAATATAGACATGAATGTACTTTTCACACACTAAATGATACCCTGAACAACTACACGACTCTGTCAGAAAAAATCCATCAATCTTGTACCTCCAGAACCATACACCAAAACAAACCTCCTTCCTTTTTACCTTATCCAATATGTGGTATTGTGTTGTTATCAATAGAAAATAGACTAAGACATTCAGTAATTCAGGGGAAAAGAGTATGGTGGCTTAGGGTAGGGTAGGTTCAGTGAAGGTTAAAGAAATACTAGGAGCTTTATTTAAAAGACAGGGCTGAAAAAGTCCCCTGATGGATCAACTGTGGGATATAAGACAGAGGAATCAAGGATGTCTAAGAGGTCTGGGGTAGAAGATGACTTTGAATGCTTCCAGACAGTCATGAACATTCATAACTGTCATTGATACAGTTATGATAAAGACTAAAGAAAGAACCTAGGAGAGAAAAATCGGTAGTTCAGTTTTTAACAAGCTGAAGGTTCATACTAGATATCAGGTAGGTGAATCTAGAATTTGGTGAGAGGTTTAAAGCAAAGAGACACAGTGGGAGGCAATAGGCCAAAATACCTAACTTAAATTATGCATCAGACAACCTAGATAGGAAAAACAGTCAAAAGAGAAGTAGCGGAAGGACTCAGGAGAAATAGGCTTAGAAAAGGGCCATAAGTGAACATAGCTGGTGGCAGTGGCAAACACCTTTAATTGCAGCACTCAGGAGGCAGAAGCAGGCACATCTCTGTGAGTTCAAGGTCAGCCTGGTCTACCTAGAGAATTCTAGGACAACCAGAGATATATAGCAAGACCATGTCTCAAATAAAAAAAAAAAAGTAAGCATGGACATAGTGGTTCAGATCTGTAATCCCATTACTCAGGATTCAAGTTCAAGATTAACCTGAACTACACAGCAGGATCCTATCTCCAAAAATCAAAAGATGCAAACAATATGCCTAAATTACTTGCTTGGTTTTTACATGTCCAAAAATGCCCACAGTGATTCCTAAATACATGAGTTAAGGATGAAAATCTAAATTCTTATTAATTTACAAATTACTATTAGAAAACATCAAGAAGACAGATAAGGGAGATGGAGGTCTGTAGTTGGCTTTTTTGTTCGTTTGCTTTTTTTTTTAACTTTTTGTGGGCCCACCACCCAGCTCCCAAATAAATACATAGAGACTTATTCTTACTTATGAATGCCTGGCCTTTAGCTTGGCTTGTTTTTAGACAGCTTTTCTAACTTAAATTATCCCATTTCTCTTTAACTACATTTTGCCTCTGGGCTTTTTACCTTTCTTTACTCTATAAATCTTTCTTCCCTTCTTACTCCATGGCTGTCTGGACCCTGGTGTCCTCCTCCCTCCTCCTTTTCTCACTCCTCCCTCCTCCCTCTCTTCCCTAAATTTCTCCTATTTATTCTCTCTGCCTACCAGCCCCATCTATTTCTCTCTCCTGCCTAGCTATTGGCCGTTCAGCTCTTTATTAGACCAATCAGGTGTTTTAGACAGGCAAAGTAACACAGCTTCAGAGTTAAACAAATGCAACATAAAAGAATGCAACACATTATTGCATCATTAAACAAATATTCCACAGCATAAACAAATATAATAAGTTTTGGTTTTACTCAATTACTGGGCAAGCTTCAATGAAACATTTCACAATTAGGATAAGAATTTATACTGTATCAAGCTGATAACAGAAAAATAAATTTTAAAAAAGTCGAAAAAAAAAGCAAACAAAAGCCAAAAATGTCATTGCAGACAAATATAATATGTGAACTTTGACCATAGTTTGAAAAAAAAATGGCTGAAAACCATTAGGTCTCAAACCTGGGACAAATGGACTGAGGTATTCATTAACATATCAAAGCAGATGCTGGCTCCAGGGTCTCCCTGCATCCCTCACAGGGCTTTCCTGACTAGCATACCCACCCCCAACCCTGAACTCTCTCCAGCCCATGGACTTCCCTCCCCCGAGCTTCTCCAGCCCCTATATAAATCAGCCATTTTGGCTATGCCAGTCTCTTGGCCCAGGCCACCCCTCTTGGTCAGCGGTTCCTCTCCCGTCCCCCTTCTCCTCAAATGGTCTAGGTCAGTGCCATATTCACTCTGGACTCTCCCAGATGTCCCTGCCTCTGGCTATGCTCTCCCTCATATCTGTAATAAACTTTCTCCTCCACCAAAAAAAAAATGTAACACATCTTAAACTAATATTCCACAACAGAGGTCAACTGATTCAATTAGAATAATTCAAGAGATAAACTAATCTAAAGTATGAAAATAATGGATATGGTGGAATTGGTGTAAAGAGTGATTAATTTTCTGCTCCATGGCACCAGTAACTGGCTGGTGTACCTCCAGTCATAGGACAGTAGTGGCACCCTACTGTTGCTCTCTTCAAGAAAAATGAATTCTGAAGAATACAGGATCATACCTATACATATTTCGTATATTTTCTGCTGGAATTACAATCCTTTCAGTTTTCAAAATCTGTTGAACAAGTTCAGACAAATGGTAGCTTTTACAATGAATCAATTCTTTTGCTGAAATTTCCACATCACATATCATTCGGCCACAGGTAGCATTTCTTTCACCAAATCCACTCCGGCTCTAAAAGGCAGGAACAAAAACCAAATCCCATGAAGGAGCAAATACTGAGAACAATCTGTTCTAGTCTATTTTGGAACTGTCCCCAAAATTACAATATTGAAATTCTCCTTCCACTCATAAGTCATGTGCTTTTGAACACTTACTGTATATCTGATGATGTTCTAGGTACTCTGTATATCATAGTGAATAAAACAAAAATTCCTGATTATATAATCAAACATATACAACATAATCAAGAAGTCAAACACTTTTAGAAGGCAATAAGTACATGGCAAAGGAGACATCACAGTAGAGTGAGGGGCAAGGAATTTGGAGGGATTGCATCTTAGAGTGATCAGGGAACACCTTACCGAGAAGATACCATATAAAAAGAAAACTTGAGCTTTGCATGATGGTTTATATGCCTTCAATGCCCACTTGGAAGCTAATGCTTGGGGGTGGGGGGACTGCCATGAGTTCAAGGCCAGCTTGGGATATGGAGTGAAATGCAGCCAACTCCCTATCCCCCCCCATCTCAAAAAACAAATACCAAACACAAAAATTTCAAAGGGAGTAGGGAAGCAGCAGCTCAACAAGTATTTGCATACATGCTAAGAATAACCTTAAAGATATTAGCAGAGATAAAAGGAACTGTGGCCCTAACTCTTGATGCCTAAGAACAGGCCCCAACTCTTGTTCTCTAGAGACCCCTGGAATTATATATAAAAGGTACAGATTCCTAAATTCTCTGCTGAAATATGTCTACTTTACTTGTAACCTTTAGGTAAAATAAGATTTCAAGTATAAGCACTATCACACTTAGTAAGAAAGTGCTTCATACAAAAATGTATGGGTACCAAAGCCCATATATGCAAGCATATCAAGACCTTGTCTCAAAAAGAAAAAAAAAAACATTAAGAGGCCAGTCTGAGATACAGGAAACTCTCAAAAAACAAACAAAAAAAACAATACAGAGTAAATGAAAAGAGAGAGGAAAGAGGGAAAGAAAGAATATGGCCTTGGGTTCTGAGCTCAAATCTCAGTTCTTCCTCTTTCTAGTTAAATTATTTCAAACGAGCCACACAATCCATTTGAGAATGTCTAAACACAAAAGTTGCTGAGAGGTAGCTCCAACAGAAAGTACTTAGCTCCTTTCCACTAAATTTTCCCACTTGCAACCTGAATAATAATCAATGATGTGAGAGCCTACCAAGCCTGCCCCAAAGGGCTATCCCTTTAAGAATGCCAAAGTGAAGGTAACATGCATGCACTATCTTTCATCACTGATTTAATTCTTAGATTTAATTGCTGATTTTTAAAAGTACCAGTGGTTTTTATAAATACTATGCTGGATTCAAGAAAGACATCCAGTGCCAAAGTTAAAATAGCACTACAGAAGAGGTGGTAAATTTATCCCCAGAGTCGAGTCACTGATATAACAGCTTCATGCATTAGTCATTTTTGCCTGAATTGATCACTTCATTAGAAGCTATGAAATGCTTTTGTAGTTCTGTCCATGTTTGTTAGTTATAACTGTCTGTAAAATTAACTTTTACTTCATTAAACTGCAGTATTTGGTTATGCTGTAAAAGTTTACCGGAAAAACAGGGTAACACTAACTTCCTTCTTCTCACTGACAATTTTCTGTGTAGGACGTTGAAAACCATCACATGCAGTGTTTATTCATTTCTGGTGGGACTTTTAAATGTTTTTTCCTCTTTATAGAACTTCATATAACATAACAAAAGAGTGCATTCCCTAATAGCTATTCCATATTTAAAAACCAATAAAGAAGTGAAATTTGGAAATTATTACCCCAAGTTTTGGCATGTTGGATCGCCTCAGTCGACCTATCTTGGACCAGTAAGGAACTTTACACACATTAATTCTTTGCAGTAGCACTTCCAGTTCAAAACCACAAATATTATGACCCTAGTCAGAAAGAGACAGCCAATCATATAATGAACACAAATTAGAGGATTTGTCTTCAAATGCACAGAATTTCTTTGCCCTTTCTTTCTCTGGTCTCTAATTGAAGACATCAAAAGCTTACCTCCAATTGGGGTCCTTTTTCTTTCAGGAATTTATTCAGCAGCAGCAGCAGCATTCATTAGTCTTGTCATTAACTAGGCTGCTAAGGAGATTGCTGGAATAAACTTTATTTTATACTAACTGATGCAAGGTTCATATGGTATCTTTTAATTTGCTGCTTAAGTCTTACAATGTTGGAGGTAAATGCAAACTTTAATGTCCCATACCTCTTATATGATCAATAAAAGCATCCTTAAAAATAGAAAACTGGGCCGGGCGGTGGTGGCGCACGCCTTTAATCCCAGCACTCGGGAGGCAGAGCCAGGTGGATCTCTGTGAGTTCGAGGCCAGCCTGGGCTACCAAGTGAGTTCCAGGAAAAGGCGCAAAGCTACACAGAGAAACCCTGTCTCGAAAAACCAAAAAAAAAAAAAAAAAAAAATAGAAAACTGGGCTGGAGAGATGGCTCAGAGGTTAAGAGCACTGGCTGCTCTTCCAAAGGTCCTGAGTTCAATTCCCAGCAACCACATGGTGGCTCACCACCATCTGTAGTGAGATCTGGTGCCCTCTTCTGGCATACATGCTGTATACATAATAAATAAATAAATCTTTAAAAAAAAAAATAGAAAACCTGTGTTGTATACGTTTACATAGGACTTATGTTTACATAGGACTTACATAGGACGTTTACAAGGAACTCTATCCAATTTCTTTAAAAACTGAGCATGAACAATACTGGGTTGGATCTTTAATCAATGTACAACAAAATATAAATACTAGTAAATAGTCAGATAAACTTAAAAGCAAGGAAACAAAACTAAACAGTAGAAAAGTTATGGGACTAGAGAGATGGGTCAGCGGTTAAGAGCACTGGCAGCTCTTCCAGAGGTCTTGAGTTCAATTCCGAGCAACCACATGATGGCTCACAACCATCTTCTAGTGGGATCTGATGCCCTCTTTTGGCATAAAGTCAATAGAGCACTCATACACATAAAATAAATAAATAAATCTTTAAAAAAAAAAGTTACTTAACACAACCTGAGTTTTCATTTCCATAATTTCTATTTTATATCCTTTGAATAATATTTTTCACATAGCTAGGGTTAATAGAAATCAGAGGTGATTTCAAATAAATCAGATCAATCCACAGATAAATCATTTTAATTAAAGATATATACTACCACTTATAGTAAACAAAATCTTAGAGATAGAAAGTAGAACTAGTAATTCTCAGGGTCTGGAGAAATGGGGAAATAATGGTCTAGAGCAGTGGTTCTCAACCTTCCTAATGCTGTGACCCTTTAACACAGTTCTTCATGCTGTGCTGACCCCCAACCATAAAGTTATTTTCATTGCTACTTCATAATTGTAAGTTTGCTACTGTGATGAATTGTAATGTAAATATCTGTTTTCCAATTGCCTTAGGCAACCCCTGTGAAAGGGTCATTCGACCCCTCCAAGGAGTGGCAACCCACATTGTTTAAGAACCACTGCTCTAAAGTTTTAATTTTAATATATAAAGAGCTACAGGGATAGCAACACGGTAATAATGGAGGTGGTGACAGTTACACATTATGAATGAATACAGTACCAATAAATCTACACTTAAAGGTGGTCAAGATGACTAATTTTAGGTTATAAAAAAGCTTGCCGGGCGGTGGTGGCGCACGCCTTTAATCCCAGCATTTGGGAGGCAGAGGCAGGCGGATCTCTGTGAGATCGAGGCCAGCCTGGGCTACAGAGTGAGTTTCAGGAAAGGCGCAAAGCTACACAGAAAAACCCTGTCTTGGAAAAAAAAAAGTTTACCACTATATAAATGAATATGTATACATATTTATATATTTATGGCAGTTTATCTATTAAAAAAAGACCAGAGGGACAGGATGGAAACTTATTTCCAAATTATTATGGCTGGGCTCTTACAAGGATCCTATCTTACATCTGGATTTGTCATATACTTGTCTCTAATAACTTAGGCTGGGTATCCCAGGTTCCATAACATCTACTTGGGATTCAAAAGACTGTTTTAAAGGGTGGGTAAGGGTCTACTGCTAAGTCACAACATTGTAGACAAAATCTTCTTGGTACTTTAAAGACAGGTCCTGAAATAACATAAGGGCATACAGACTTTGGTAACAATCCATACACAGACATAAGCTACACCACTACCAGATAAGGGATCCAACAAGAAAAATGAAATTGAAGACATAGTAAACATTCCCTTCTCTCTGGGCCTTCCACACAGTAAACCAGCACTCTACCACTGAACAATATCGTCAGCCTCTCCATTTTTTTCTCAATGTCTACTTATCTCTAATTTGACATCACAAGGCATTGATATAACCAAATTAATAATATCACATTTAAAATACAGAATTGATAGCCTACCTACTGCTGAAAAAGCAAAAACAATATAATTTGATTGATCCATTAACCCAGACAAAAGAAAAGGAGGAATTTGGATCAAGGAGCCACTAAACTAAGGGAGGTCATTGGTATAGAGGACTTTACTACAAGGAAAAGGTACAAACCAACAGTAAACTACTAGTTTCACAGTCCAATGAGAATACAGTAAACTGCCAAAATGAAAAAAAAAAAAAACTCTACCTGAGCTCTCAAAGAAATATATCATAGAGATCCACTGAGCTCTTAAAGTTAAAATATTTACTCTTGTATTTGTAATTTGTTCCAAACCAAGCAAATCAATTAGAATTCTGAAGATACTGGCAATTTATACATATTCACTTATCAGTGTGCTGCAAGAATCTAGCAATTTATACATATATGCTTACTAATGTGCTACTTTCTAAATGTAGGTAACTGAATATCCTGAGCTGACTACTAATTCATGAGCTGTTTTCACACCAGGAAAAACTATCTAACATGGGCTAGGATTATCCCTTCTTAGATAGATGAGCGAATCTCACCAATTTAATTCTGAAAATATCCTTTGATACTCAAAAGTAAATACCCAATAACAAGTAAACAACCAAGAAAGTCACACAGAAAATAATGAAGGAATGAAAACACTTCCTCATGACATGATCAAACATCTACTCACAACAAGAATATCAGGATCAATTTTGTGAACTTTTGCAAGGAAAAATCCTAGCAAAGTTCTTTCTGTTGCAGCAATTTCAACCTTCATATTCTGTTAAGATAAAAAAAAAAAAAAACACCAATCAAGATTTCAAAATACCACATGTTTTACCTTCTTGCCAAACCAGGGTAAGATTTCTTAGGGTTAAACATAATCATTCACTTTAAAACCAGATATAGCGATGAAATTTGATTCCAGGTTCTGCATAATAATAACTGCACAAAAATCTCTGAGGACCTCATTCTAGTAATATGTATGTAAATCAAGTAAAAATTTAAGTGCTAAGCAACATCGAGAGCAGAAATGTCCTTCCACAGAGACATGTTTGTACATTGGACACATTTTAAAGCATATAAATCAGAGTGCCTTTCAAAAACATTACTTTCATTGCTATATAATCCCTGGAAGACTTTGCTGCTTATGTATTTATCAAAGAAATCACAAAGATTCTATAAACTAGTCTCAAATAGTAGTGTTAGAACCAATAAATAAGAAACTAAAACAAACATGTACTGAAGAATTGCAATGCCTTAAATAGAAATTATACCTATCCTCATGCCAAGCGGTGGTGGCGCACACCTTTAATCTCGGCACTCGGGAGGCAGAGGCAGGTGGATCTCTGTGAATTCGAAGCCAGCCTGGTCTACAGAGTGAGTTCTAGGACAGCCAGGACTGTTACACAGAGAAACCCTGTCTCGGAAAAAAAAAAATCTATCCTCACACAAAAGGCCTCAACTTGGATTAGTGAATATCTAGCAGGTATTCAAAACTGCTCATATTAAAACACTTTTAAAACAAAGGTTGACGACTATTATGTTTTCTGTAACTAGCTCAGTTTTTAAAAATGTCAGTTTGATTTTAAGGGAATTTTCCTAGGTCATTTTATTTGAATAGGTTATTCAGGACAGTTCACAAATGACAGTAATACAACAGTAACCCCTACCTAAGACTAACAGTCAATTAAGTGGAACCTGCATTAAGTGGAACCTGACAAATTGCACCATCTAATTTTGTCAAGTTAGGATATTAACAAACAAAATAAACCTACAACTGCTTCAACACTATCATTTCGCAAAACAATGTACTATTCAAAAACTGAATCTTTTAGTGTAAATACATTTATTTTTATAAAGAACTCAGTTCATTATACTGCTTCCCCCAACCATTTTATTAAGGGCTTATGATACCAACTTCACAGAACATACTCAAGTTCAGAAATCATTGATGTGTTTGGGTCAACAAATATCAACCCTGCCAGTACATGGCCTTTTAATACCCACAGTATTCCCAACTCTACATGGTTTCCCTCAAGTTGGAGAGGGGCTCTACCCAACACGGTCCCAAAACATGTGATCACTTTAGAAAAGCTTCCATATATGCTAACTGAAGGTAGGTTTGAATGTATCCATGTCATAATTCCATCATCTTCAGATACTAATTTAAGAATTATTAAATGTGTTTAGTTTTATATTCCTACTGCATTTTATCAAGTTAGTACCATAGGCCAATATACCAAGAAAATATCTAATAAAGTAAAATATAGAATAGATACTATTTTCCTATTCTCTTTTCAAACAAACAGATATTATACATTTTAAGGGAATGAGTATTTACCTTTTTCTTAATGACTTCTTTGAAAGCACATGGGAAAATACAGTCCTTTGGTTTAGATACAACTATAAGAAGGAAAAAACAAGATTCTATCACTCATCTTAGACCAATTTCAGATAGTACATGCTTCTACATGGAAATTGCTTTAAATATAAATTTGTCATGAGCCCTAAAGAGGTAAGAAAGTCAAGATCTCCAATCAGCCATATTGTTGGACCTCAAAACAACAGCCAAGAAGAGATCCTTACGTCTCTATAACTATACAAAATGCTTTGATCCAACATTTGCTTTCCATGCAAATTAGAATGGAGGGTTATAATAATCTTTCCCAAAGGAAATCCAATTACCACCAAAGCCTCAACCAGAATAAAACAGAAGAACTTAGTTCAACCTTCTCAAAACTGAGAGGTACAGTGGACCAAGGCTTCCCCTACTACACCATAGGCTTGTTCCATACATAGCAGGCATTCACACAGTGAGATACACAGTGGAGGTAAATAAATGCATGCTGAAATGACCAAACAACTATTCTCTTCCATGTATTTCCTAATACTCAGAAAGCCAGACACAAGAAGCTGTTCAAAAGAATCTCTGGTTCTGGACTAGAAGATCCTAGGAAATGTGAAACACAATCTTACTTCCCACTTTCGTTTTAAAAAAATGCTTATTTAATCAACCAAGCTCTGAACCCATGTTCATGAAATGTCAGACTCCTTGAAGACCAACTCACAAAACACACCTCATAATATGGAACTGTTGCACCCATTGAATTTTATGCATAACACAACTCAATTCCAGTTTGGCATTACTATAATATCTCACAAATAGGTAAAAATTCATTTATTCCTTGACATTTTTGCCTCATGACACATTTTGCTCAATAAAACTAAAGTTTCCACAGCAGAAAACAAGCATCTTTACTAAAATGCCCTAACTACTCTCAAAAACAAGTTTCAAAAGACAAAGTTACTGATCCAACAGACAAAGAAAAATCAAATCAAAACATAAAAATCAAACTCTTAGCAACCCAACTTTAAAATACATACCACAGAAATGTGTCTGAAAGGGAGGCTTTGGAGGTGCTTTCTCTAATGGAAAACTGTGATGGACCAGAGCTGCAATAGCAATAATCTGCGAAGACAGGAGTGGGGAAACTCAGATACCTACTATATGTTTTGCATTACCACAAGAACTACTAGGAATAATAAAACGTATTTTAATACATATAAATTCCTTTCGCTTCTTTAAGAAAGTATTTAAAGCTCTGACAACAAAGGGTTAGTATCTACAATATAGAGAGAACTAAGCACCAAGAAAACAAATAATCAAACTAAAAATTGGGCATGGAACTAAATAAAACTCAAGAAATACAAAATGGCTGAGAAGTATGTTTTCAAATGTTCAACATCCTTAGCTATCTGGGAAATGCAAATTAAAACAGTGATGGCCACTAACGAATGAATACTGAAAATGTGGTATACACAAACACACACACACACACACACACACACACACACACACACACACACACACACACGGCATATTATAAAATTTTCAGGCAATGGACAAAGCTGGAAATAATCATTCTGAGTGAGATAACCCAACCCCAGAAAGACAAATACCACATGTTTTCTCTCATATGTGGATGCTAGCTTTGACTCTTTAGAATGTGTGTTTAAATTGGAGCAGCCATAGAAGGTGGGAAACTAGTAAGCAGCCATGGGCGGGGGGAATTCAAGGGAAGTGGGATAGAACTCAGGTGATATGAACGAGAAAGAGGGAATAACTAACTGAACGGGAAGGGTTAAACATGATGGTTGATGGGAGCCCAGGTAAAGGAGAAAGTATATGGAGGGAGGTTAACTAACACTAAAGACATTTGAAAAAGCCATATGGGAACCTACTACTATAGAAGTTTCCTATAATATACACATATACATATATAAAAGGAGTTCAAATGGAGTTACTCTCTTACCAGGGGACAATGCCTCTCCCAGATACCACAGACTATCAAATACAAAGCCAATGTCAGGTATAAGTTGCCTCTTTTCAAGTTACTGGTCAGTGGGATGCCATACCTCACTCCAAACATTACAGGCTATTATCAATTATCTTGGTTACACTACAAAACTTGACAGGTAGACCCTATTACAAATGACAGCACATTCCTGAGTATAAAACATGAAGAAATCAAGCTGGTACCAACATGCAAGTTTCATCCATACAGGCTAGTTTTAATAGTGCCATTAATCATAAGTGGATATTAGACACAAAGCAAAGGATAACTAGGCTACAATCCACAACCCCAGAGAACCTAGGTATCAAGGAGGACCCTAACAGGGACACACATGGAGCGCCCTAGGAAGGGGAAATAGTTAAGATCTCCTGGGTAAACCAGGAGTGGGGGTTAGAACAGAGGGCATAGGGGATGAGAACATGAGGGATTGAGATGGTTGAGTTGGGGGAGGGGCAGAGAAGGAGAGCAATGATAGAGATATATTGATAAGAGGGAGCCCTTATGGGGTTAGGAAAAAACTTGGTGCTGGGGATATTCCAAGGAATCTACAAGGATGACCCCAGCTAAGACTCCTAGCAATAGTGGAGAGGGTGCCTAAACTGGCCTTCCCCTGTAATGAGATTAGTGACTACCCTAATTGTCATCATTGAACCTACATCTGTAACTGATGGAAGTAGATGCAGAGATCCACAGCTAAGCACCAGGCTGAGCTCCAGGAGTTCAGCTGGAGAGAGGGAGGAGGAATCATATGAGCAAAAGGAGTCAAGATCATGATGGGGAAAACCATAGAGACAGCTGATGTGAGCTAGTAGGAGCTCACAAACTTGGGACTGATAGCTGGGGAACCTGAATGGAACCAAACTATAAGCCCTCTGAATGTGAGTGACAGTTGTGTGGTTTAATCTGTTTGTGGGTCCCCTGGCAGTGGGACCAGGACTTATCAGGGTGCATGAACTGATTTTTTGGAGCCCCTTACCTATGGTGGGAAACCTTGCTCAGCCTTGATGCAGGGGGGACAGGCTTGGTTGGCCCTATTGTGACTTGGCATGCCAGACTTTGTTAACTTCCCAAGGGAGGCCTTACCCCCTCTGAGGAATGGATGGGGGTGAGGGGAGTGAGGAGGGAACGAGAGAAGGGGAGAGAGGGGGAACTGTGGTTGATATGTAAAATGAAAAAAAAATTTAAATAAATAAAAAAAGAAATGCCCTACAGACTTGCCTACAGACAATGTGAATGGAGACATTTTCTCAATTGAGGTTCCTCTTCCCAAATAACTATCTTGTGTCAAGTTGGAAAACAAAAAATAACAACAAAAACAAAAAAAAAAAAAACACCAAGAACTAGCCAGCACATATATGAATGTTACAGGAGTAACCAACCACTTTCTGATTGGATTTTAAGCTTGTTCCATAAGACAGACCTCAAGACTGGTGCTGCCCACTGACTGGGTTGTGACTCCCTGACTAGCTAGGTAATCGATCCTATGGGAAAACCTGATACTACTGTTCTGCTAAATGGAAATAGTATTAGATAGCCCCCCACAAGTTCTTATCTTAATACCCATAGAGTAGTGCATCTCTCATCCTTCATCAGAGAAGCTTCTCTTTGCGGTAGATGGTGATTAGTACAGAAATCCAAAACTAGTCAAAATTGCAGAGAATAAGAGGCTGGGGAACACTTACCTCTAAATGGGCATCTATATCACAACTTACTCCTCAAGGCTCAGGGATCATTGCAGAAGAGAGGGAAGAGAGATGCTAAGAGCCTGTGGTAGTTTGCATGTAATTGGCACCCACAAGCTCATAGGGAGTGGCACTATTAGGAGGTGTGGCTTTGCTGGAGTAGTTATGGCCTTGTTAGAGAAAGTGTGTCACTGCGGGGGTGAGCTTTGAGGTTTCGTATGCTCAGGATACCACCCAATGTGTCAGTCCACTTCCTGCTGCCTGCAAGATGTAGGACTCTCAGCTACTAAAGCACCACATCTGCCTACATGCCACCATGCTGCCCAACATGATGATAATGGACTGAACCTCTGAAACTGTAAGTGAGCCACCCTAATTAAATGTTTTCTTATAAGAGTTGCTGTGGTCATGGTGTCTCTTCCCAGCAATGAAAGCCTAACTAAGACAGACCCAGAGACAGTGATTGTCAGCAATAAAACATTATTTGCTGGACATGACAGGTCCACTGCACACATGAACCGACAGTGGCTATAACTGCCCATACAGAATCTGCACAAGATCAAACCAGCCAAAATTCTAGCCAAGATGAGAGAGGCTGGTGAAGTCCAACCCCTAGCTAAGGAGCTATTTTGGCAAGTGATGGATACAAGGAGAGGAAGAGTTTTTTTGTTTGTTTTCTTTTTTTTCAGGGACGCAACCTCTGAAAGGTTAACCATGCTCTAGTAGACAGACCTCTACTCATGCATATACAGGCAGTACTAAGTGAACTCAGAAAAAAAAGAGAGAACATATGCAAGTTGAGAGGGAAGCATGATGGGGAGATAGGAGAGGAACTGGAAGAAGGGAATGAGGAGGTGGATTTGATGAAAGAAAACACATGCATGCATAAGAGATTCCCAATAAAAAAGATTTGTGTGTGTGTGTGTGTGTGTGTGTGTGTGTGTGTGTGTGTGTGTGTGTGTGTGACATGTGTGCAGGTATCCATGGAGACTAGAAGACGATATTAGAACCTCTGAAGCTGGAGTTACAGATAGCTGTGAGCTGCCTGACATGGGTGCTAGAAAGCAAACTCTTCAAGAGCAGCATGGATTGTTAGCTACTAGGCCATCTCTCTAGGCTCTTTATTGTGAAAATATTTAAACAGGTTTAAAATTGAGTAAAAATTATTAAAATTAATGCCCATATATTCATAATCAGGTTTCAATGATCATTTTTTTCCTAGAACTATTTCAGTATGAGTCTTTGAAAGTGTTTTTCACCCTCAGTACTACTGATATTTTGGGCCAAATAATTATTTGTAATGAGGGCTATCTAGTGCACTATACAATGTTAAGACTTACTCACTAGGTACTAGTATTGCCATCCTTGTTTCCTGTATATCTCTGAGTTATACCAACCCAAAACATCTCTCAACATTAACAAGTATACTTCAACAGCCAAATCTTATCCTATCAAAAACCATCACTCTAAAAGACCATTTTTTAAATTTGGCATTTTTTTAAATCTTTATTTTTATTTTATATGTATAGATCTTCTGCCTGTATGTATCTTTGTGTACCATTAGATAGTAAGACCCTATTACAAAAGACACCACATGCTTGGGACATCATAGGACATGGAAAAAAAAATCAAACTGGTAAACCAATAGAAGTTTCATCCCTGCAGGTTAGCTTTAATAGTGCCAGAAGGGTCTATTTATGCTACTAGGAGAGAAAAGTATTGAACACTCTTACCCAGCTGTAAACCCTAGAAGCTACTAGCCTGGAGGACAGAGTGAGTGTCGGACTCCCTGGGATTAGAGTTACAGTTAGTTGTGAGCTGCTGTGTGGGTGCTAGAAATCTAACCTTGGTCCTCTGGAAGAGCAGCCAGTGTTCTGGCCATGTCTCCAGCCCCAGATAGTCTGTATCTCAACAGATACAGACCTTCTCCTGTCTCTGCAATGTCTACAAATTCAGTTAGATCAAAAGATTTGATCAAAACCAGGTTCAAATTGCTGGCAAGATTTGAAAGGTGCTACTGATTGTTTCTATTAGAAGGCACACAAGCATGTATTATCTGCTTCTCTGTTTCAGTAATATTAGTGGCCACTGGTGATCATTACTTAGACCAGTGGTTCTCAACCTTCCTTATTCTATGACCCTTTAATACAGTTCCTCATGCTCTGATGACCCCAACTGTTGTGGGAAATTTGTACACTATGTGAAGATGTATTGCTGTGATTGGTGTAATAAAGAGCTGAATGGACAATAGGCAGGAGGTATAGGCAGGATTTCTAACAGAGAGAGAGGAAGTAAGAGGGATGAATCTAGGTGTGTGGGAGTCCCAGTACAGAGATGAGGTAACGAACAACATGCCAGAACTCAGATTAAAAAATATGGGTTAATTTAAGTCATATGAACTAGTTAGGAAAAAGCCTAAGCTAAGGCCAAGCTTTTATAATTAATAATAAGTATCCAAGTCATTACTTGAAAGTTGGTGGTCCAAATATAATTCAACAAGAAAGCTTGTTATACCAACCATAAAATTATTTCATTGCTACTTCAGAACTGTAATTTTGCTACTGTTATGAATCACAATGTAAATATCTCATATACAGGATATCTGATATGTGACCCCCCAAAGGGTTAGCAACCAACAGGCTGAGAACTGATTTAGACCCATTTCACTAGGGATTATAATTTGGTAGTTTTTCCTCATCATGTACTGAAAACTTCTAAGAAGAGCAATTTCACACTTCTATTAGCTGGCTTCTAGAACTACTTATCCCAGAAAAGTCAGGACAAATACTTGATTCATTTATTTTTATGTTTTCAAATGAGCTAGTTCCTTAGATTTCCAAAGAAAGTGACTAATGTAGTGGTATTATTTGACATTTATGTATTTATTATAAATTAGGAATTTATGTTTCTGATATTTCCATCTGTAGCAATTATTCTTCTGATGCTCATATTGTCCCATATTTTGCGAGAAGACTGTTTTCAGCGTGTTTCCTGAGTCAGATATATCTTCGTAAATTTTAATATTGTCCATGCTTTATGACATAACAAAGTGTTACAGGTTTATCTCATACATTTCCTACTCTTTTTTTTTTTTTTTTCGGTTTTTCGAGGCAGGGTTTCTCTGTGTAGTTTTGCGCCTTTCCTGGAACTCACTTGGTAGCCCAGGCTGGCCTCGAACTCACAGAGATTCGCCTGGCTCTTCCTCCCGAGTGCTGGGATTAAAGGCGTGTGCCACCACCGCCCGGCCCATTTCCTACTCTGAATCAGCTTTTTCTCCACAAATTCCTATTCTCTTTGTTAAGAAATGGTATGTAAAAAAAAAAATCACTCTGGGAATGGATATTTCTCTTAATTTGAACCAAGTACTGATTAAACCTTTCCTCAATACTTAATTATTAACTCTGGCTATCTACTATGTTAACTATTATTTGAAAGATCAAGGACAGGAGGCATAGCTCAGTGGTAAAATGAGCTTATCTTGTGCAAAGTCTTGAGTCAATCCTCAATACTACCAAAAATAATTAAGTAAATGAACAAATAAATAAATAAAAGCTCAAATTACATGCTAAAAGAAAACACTGCCAAATTTTATTTTTTTTTAATGTAAGTATCAAGCTGGGCTGTGGTGGTGCACACTTTTAATCCCAGCACTCAGGAGGCAGAGGTAGGTGGATCTCTATGAGTTCAAGACCAGCCTGGTCTGCAGAACGAGTTCCAGGACAGCCAGGAATACACAGAGAAACCCTGTGTCAAAAAAAAAAAAAAAAAGTATCAAAACTACTTAGAAACAAACATAAAAGAGCTTTACCTAACCAAAGTAAGACAACTACACCCATGAAAAAGAATGAGCTAGGTGGGGCAGCAGTCCTGTAGCCAAAGCCATTTGGGAGACTGGGGTGGAAGGAGATCAGCAGCCTATACATTCAAGACCTGGGCAACAGAGTAAGACCCCAACATCAATAATAATGATGATAATGATGAATACCATAGATTAAAACTACTAAATACCCCCCAAGTAACAGGACAGAGATTGTTGAGCAGACAAAGGTGCTGTCACCAAGCCTGACAACCAGAGTTCAATCTCTAGGATGAGGAGGAAAAAGAGAACTATCTCCTGTAAGCTGTGCTCTGACCTCCATACAAATGTTCTGACACATGTCACAAAAACACACACACACACACAAATATAATAAAAAATTGGAATTTCAAAAAATAAAAATTAATAATACAAAATATAGGGACACCATGAACACATACAGTCTATGTGCAAAAAAGTCAAAACAGCAACAACTAAAGATAACTGATGCTTTAAGTTCCCAACTTCCTACTCTGAAAATCTGCAATGAAAGCATGTAGTCTGTTGTTCCTGTACAATGTAATCAAATAATTGCCAGTTAATGAAGGTAACTTTACAGAAAAATTGAACTCATAAACACAAACATAATTAGAAAGCCACCATTTTACAGCTCCTAGAGAAATAACAAACTCAGGCAAAAATAACCCACATTAAGAAACGATTCGATCAGTGGCTCTCTACTGGGGTGAATGTACCTCCTTTTCCCTCTGCACGATATCTAGCAATGGCTGTAGGAATTTTTCTGTTGTCATAACTAGGAGAAAGTAGTGCTACCTGCATCTAGTAGGCAGAGGCCAGAGATACTGTTAAACATCCTGTGACGCACAGGACAGTGCTTCACAACAAAAAACCATCCAGCCCAAAACAGTTTAACCAGGCAATAATCTGCCTTCCAAAATGCTCCAATATGAAGTACACTGGCCACCTATCCATGAATTATTCTGGATAAAAAAGTTGAACTTGAATCTCTTTGATACTTTAGAGTTAATATTCCACACTGCAGCACAAAGGGCAGAACTGAGTTTGGCACATTGTCTCTCTAAGGGGCCAGAAAGTAAATATTTTAAGCTCTTCAGACCGTGTGACCTGTCATTACTATCTTATTGTTCTTGTAGTGCAAATCTGAAAACCTACTGTGTCTAAATAAAACTGTAATTACAAAAACAGGTGGCAGGATGAATTAAGCTCACAGGTTACTCTCTGTCAGCATCAGGTATAGAAGATTCCTAATGGTACCACAACAAACATGCACAGAAAATGGGACTTCCTATGAGATCGTCATCAGTAGTTTTTTAAAAATTATTCCTTATCACTGAAAAAACTAAAGGGGGATGAGTGGGAGCTACTACCATTTAAAAAGATTCCAGAGGCATAAAAATTAAATATTCATCTATGAATCTATTGTGTAAATCTGGATTCAAACAAATCAACTTTAAAAACCATCATGAGAAGCAGATTCTTCCAAGTATGTGCAACTGTAGATTATATCGAGGAATCATAAGGTAATGTTAAGTATGCTAATAGGGTAATGTAAGAAAGTGTGCATTAAGTAAAGGCTAAAGAGATGTCAGTCAGTTAAGTGCCTGCCAGACAAGCATGAGGACCTGAGCCTTGATCCCAAACATAACAAGCCAGAGGTGGTGGCATGTGTCTGTAACCTCAGTGCTAGGAAACAGGCAAATCCCTGAAGCTCCTTGACCAGGCCGAGTAACAGGATTGATGAGCTTCAGGTTCAGTGACAGACTCTTATCTCAACAAATAAGGTAGAGAGAGCACTCAAGTAAAAGCACCCAATGTTGACCTCTGGCCTTCACATGCACGAACATGTGTGCACACTTGTGCACAGCCTTACTGACAAATACATACACTACAAACACACATAAGGAAAATGTGCTTATTTTGAGAGAAGTATACCAAAGCATACTAGGGTAAAATGACAGTATCTTTTAAGTACTTATGAAGGAAAAGGGAAAGAAGGCTATAAACATGTGTCACAAAACACTGCTAACTACTAAACACATGTGACTGGCATAAGGAGCTCATATTATTTCCTCTGTGTCTACTTAAAAGAACAAAATCAAAATATTTCCAGCAATTTAAATCCTTTAAAAATGTATAATACCAGGCAAATTCAATTCGTTCTCTAAAACACGGCTCAGTGCCAAGTTTGTACCCTTTCCCCTCCAAAAAGAACAACTTGCTTTTCTAAGAAAGCAGATCAAATTCAGACAAGTACTGTATCTAAGGCCTAAGTACAAAATCTGCCATTTTTCTTTACCTCATGCTCATGGTTCTTTACATTTTGCATTGTCTTCATGCTGAAAGACATTACCACAAGTGGAGGAGGACTGACATCTTTAATTACATTCACCAGGTCTGGTTTCAAAGCCACTGCCTCAAATTTACACCAACTGATTGGCTGATTCAAGAGCTCTAAGAAAGAATAGATACGACATATCAATAACTTACTGAAAAAGAAAAGGTACTATAATTATGACATTTTTGATTAAAAGAGGTATTCTTCAAAGCTATTGTGTAATAAGAATGACATAGTATAACATCTAACTAAACATAAGCCACATTAGTGGGTAGTATGCTAATCCTTGTGTGTGTAAATATACTTATGTTCATTTGGGGGAGTAAGGGAGGATCAATAGCTTTTATAACTTTTTTCAAAGAATTCAAGATTGGCTTTAAAAATAACACCTGCCTTAGAGGAATTGAAAACATTTTAAAGATATGTATGAAGACAAAATAGTATCCTAGATACAAGTGCTAAAAAGATCAGGTAGCAAGTCAAAGAGTCCTGGCCACATTAGGTTGTGATTCCCTCCCCTCCAAAGGTCAGCAGTTCATTCTGGAGAACAGCTGCACCTTATCAGCCAGGCTAAAAAAAAAAAAAAACATATAAATGCCAACACATGAGGGTCACACACACCCAACTGCCTGCACTAAGGCCTCCCGCAGACTAAATTGTCAGGTATTAGAAAGTGATTCCAAGGGCTAAAAATGGCTCAGTAGTTAAGAGCACTGGATGCTCTTCCAGAGGAACCAAGTTCAATTCCCCCAACCACATGGCAGCTCACAACTATCTATAACTCCTGTTTCAGGCGAATCTGATGCCCTCACACAGACATACATGCAGGCAAAACATTAATGTACATAAAATATAAATAAATAAATTACAAAAAAGAAAGTGACTCCAAGTATATTACCAAAATCACTCAAGGAAAACATTCAAGAAACAAACACAAAAAAGAAGCAGAAACATTAAAATAATTAGACCAATTCCTTAACTTTCCTTAAAAAAAAATCTAAAGGGGGGTCCCATGGAAATCCCCAAACAATGCAGGCTGTTGTTAAAACAAAAGGCTGTTCTCAGCAAACTGATAGCAAGTCCCCATTGCCAAGGACATCACCCATACAACTCACTGTAGTGTCTTTGGTGCAGGAAGGTACTCTACAAGCTACCAGAAGAGAAATGTGGACACCAACCCAGCTGCAAAACCTTTGACCTACAATCTGTCCCACCTGCAAAATATGCTATGGCAATGGTGGCACAGAACTTGTGGGAGTAGCCAACCAATATGTGATTTGACCTAAGGCCCACTCAAAAAGAAGGAACCCACACCCAACACTGTTTGAGCAACTAAGAACCAGATATTAGATAGCCCAGAGACCTATGGTAAAACCAAACACTACTGATAAAACAAAAGTATCAATAAAATGACTCCTAATGATACTCTGCTATATTCTTAGACAGAGCCTTATCTAGTCATCATATGGCTTCCTATGGCAGCAGATGGGAACACATCCACAGCCAGACATTATGTGGAGAGTCTCAATGGGAGGTCTCCATCAAATCCCTCCTCTCACCTGTGGCATAGATTCTAAGAGCCAGAGGGGATTGATGACACCAGGAGAACAAGAGCCTCTGAATCAACTAAGCAAGGCGCATATGAGGTCAAAGAGACTGAAGTAGCAAGTGCAGGGCCTACAGGGGTCTCCATCAGGTCCTTTGTGTATCTATTACAGCTATTAGCTTAGTATTTCTATGGGACTCCTGACCATGAGAACGAGTAGGTCTCTGATTCTTGTGCCTGCTCTTGGGATTCTTTTCCTCCTGTTAAGTTGCCGTGTCCAACTTCAACATGATAGTTTTTGCTTCATCTTATTACATTTTGTCATGTTTGACTGCTATCTCTTAGAAGCCTGTTCTTTTCTAATAAGAGACAGAAGGGAAGTGGCTCCAGAGGAGATGGGAGGTGGGGAGGAACTGGGAGGAATAGAGGGAGGAGAAACTATAATCAAGATATATTGTATGAGAAAAGAATCTATTTTCAATAAAAGGAAAGAAAAGTTAAAAAAAACTGTCAGGAATCTACTTAGCATTTTTCCTTACGTGGATTTTTTACTTCAAGCCAACAAGGTCCTTTGATCTTTCTGTTCATCAAGAATAGTTCCAAGCTAGATGTGTTGGTTCCAAATACATGAGAAAATGTTTCACCTTTTAAATGCTGTGGAAGCTGTGGCACTTCCGCCTGAAGAAGAAGAAAAAAACTTTATTTTGTTTAAACTATTACTTCATATTTTCCAGTCTATATTTGAAATAAACAAAGCCTCTATGGAACAACAGAAGAACCCCTTTAATAAATATGAAATGTAATTTGCTACAAATGAAATCTGAAACAACTCACAGTGGGAAACAAAAACAATTCACAATGACAAAATAATGCATTTTGATGACACCCATTAGAAGAAAAATAGGACAAGAAGCTCCTCCAAGAGAATGTCCAGAGCTGTTCTGCCTCACTGATAAAGAATAGCCAAGTAAGTAACATTCCATTAGAAGAATGAAAGCAATACAGTGGGACTCATTGAAAATGTTTCCATGTTATTTTTCATCATCACTACTGTAAAAAAACAAATTCATTTTCCAACATCAGGATCAAAACACGAAAACAGAGGTAAAAGGGTAACTGTCCGGCTAATTAACACCCACAACAATGACTTTGCCTCTCAGAGTGCTACTAACACTCCTCTCTCACCTTTCCTCTGCTCACAAGACATTTCAGTAGACTGATGACGTCCAACTCGATCATGCAGCATATCTATTCTACTGGACAAACAGTTGTGCTGTTTCAACTTACTTATTTGAAGATGTATACTTTAAAGGCCATATAACCTATGCTCTATTACTTAATTTTATCAGTTTCAATTATTAAAGAACTGTGGGCTTCAGGAACTCTGCCAATACTCCTAACTAAAAGTCGGGTGAAGGACCAAAGATGGAAAAATGTCACTTTAAACCAAGCCCCATAATTTTCTTTGTTTGACTTACCGAGTATCTAACTTCCAAGTACTCAGATTTTTCTGGAACATCAGGTATCTCAAAAGCATAGTTCTTTTCCACTGTCTGGGTAAGCAGATATTTAAAAATTATCAGAACAAAAACTTTGCAAAAATTAAATTGGCCAGTATAATATAGATATAATACATGTCCCCGTATTTCATCATCAGGAATCTAGCATCCTAATAGAACACACACGCCTTTAATCCCAGCACTCGGGAGGCAGAGCCAGGCGGATCTTTGTGGGTTCGAGGCCAGCCTGGTCTACACAGCGAGATGCAGGAAAGGTGCAAAGCTACACAGAGAGACCCTGTCTCAAAAAAACAAAAAACAAAAAAAAAAAAAAAAAACAAAAAGACAGCTTTTCTCCTTTCAACTAATACTAAAACATCTACTGACAAAAATACTAAAGAACATCTGTTGAACACTAGAGAATTTAAGACATAGGTGCATGCAAGGGAAACAATAAAAGATTGATTTTTTTACAATGGTATTTGAAATTAAGCAACTACACCTTGCTGGAAAAATGAAATTGACATTACAAATTCAGCTCATAATACACTGCTTCTGCAATTTTTGTTTTGGAGTTTATTGTTGCTGTCTGTCTGTAGTGATGGTGCTCAAATTTGGGGCTTTGTGTACTGCTTCTGGAATTTTAAAGATAGGATTCTCAATTTCAAGCTCAAATAATTAAGAGAGTTAGCCTTTCTTTAGCAACTCAATCCTCCCTTTACTGAAATCATTTATATAGTCAGTATTTTCAATTGGGCTACAGTTCCCACATTTATAGCCAAAGGCATCAATAGCTTACCAAACTCAAGACAATATACCACACAGGTCACACAAAGCAAACATTTTCATTCTATCAGAAACAGTATCATAAGCACGGATTTTTAAAGACAAAGCCTTACTCATCCCCTTAAGCAAAAATGCATTGGCAGCCGGGCGGTGGTGGCGCACGCCTTTAATCCCAGCACTCGGGAGGCAGAGCCAGGCGGATCTCTGTGAGTTCGAGGCCAGCCTGGGCTACCAAGTGAGTTCCAGGAGAGGCGCAAAGCTACACAGAGAAACCCTGTCTCGAAAAACCAAAAAAAAAAAAAAATGCATTGGCAATAACTAGTATAAACAAATCAGAATAGTTCTTCATTTCAGAGAAGGAATGCATGATATACTGCAAGAACTGGAAGCAACTAATTTGCTTCAACTCATCTTTCTATCAAATTCATGACCATTAGTTCATAAGTGATTTTAAAAGAAACAAAGTAGTTTTGCAAATCTAACATACTGCTTTTATATTCATACCTATAAAATTTCCATTTAATGAGTTACAACTATGCAGAAGGCATTCTGCGTGAATGTGCAGTTAACTATTTGTCAAATCAGGAAATAAACAAGAACCAGAAAAAAATACAGTACTGAATACAAACCTTGGACTTGAACTTCATTATTTTATATTTTGCTGCAATTTTTGAGTCAAATTCTTCATAAACATCCTTCATTGTAACTGGAGTTGTTGTTTCTTTCCCTGTGTTTAGGTCAATTTTCTGTTCTCCCACGGAAAGAAGAATGAAGGGAAAAGAGTGTAAGTCTTCTCATCCACGAAAAACAGAAGCCTAAATCAACTTGCACCTCCACTCATTTAAACATTGACTGGCACAGTCCTACCATGAGTTTGAAGACACAGACCTAAAAAGTATACTAAACTCAATGCCAAACCCTCCAGTTCATTATAAAAGCCAATCAGAAATAAAGATGACCAATCCTCCATGATAGGAAAAACATGTTTAAAATCCTGGCCCAGAAGTTCCAGTTCAACTAATATGGAAAGGGGCAAGAGCTGAGGCTTAGAGGGATTAGAGATGTTAAAAGTCCAGACAAAGAAGGGAAAGGAAATGGAAATGATTTTGTTAAACAGCCATAGAGATAATGTTACTGCTGCCTAAGGAGCAAAAGCATGAAAACTGAGTCAAATGCCATGTCGTGTTTCAGAGATTTTAAGTCACAAGCCCAAGTTTTATGCAAAAGGCTAGTAAGAAAAAAGGAAGCATTACATATATTTTAAAATTTATTATTTTTAAAACTATGTCTATGGAGCCTGGCATAGTGACACATGTCTTTAATCCTGATGCTCATTAGGCAGGTGGATCCCCATAAGTTCCAGGCCAGCCAGAGATACGCAGTACCTGTCTCAAAAATAAACAAACAACAAAAAAAATTATGTCTATGTGTATCTGTGTGTATGAGGGTGCCAGTGGAGTCTAGAAAGGGTGTTAATCCTCTTGGAGTTCCAGGGGGTTCTAAGCTACCTGATGAGGGTGTCAGGAACTCAACTTAGGTTCTCTGGAAGAACAGTACCAGCTCTTAACCTCTAAACCATCTTTCTAGCCCCCAGCACTATATATTTTAAGCTTTTATTATAAAAAATTGAAAAGCTCAGTAATACTTCATTTCTATGCTTTTTAAATTAAAATTGTGTCATATACAATTACTCAGATTAAAAGGTAATCACTAATGTTTACCATTTCACGGGGAAGAAAGTAAAGTGTTCGCTCGATGTTTTTCACCATAACACAACAGCTCACATGGGTTTGGGCTGATTCAATCCATACTTTGCCAAACAGGAAAACCACACCTGAAAAAACAAAAGAAAACAATAGGAAATAAAAGCTTTCAAGTACATTAAATTAAAGAGGCAAGTCAAACGCCCAAAGAATGTGTTCACATATTTACACCTAGTTCCTATTTGTAGTCCCTTCTGTTTTTCTGAGATCACCAGGTAATATATACTGCAGCATTAAAACATGGCTTTGCAGACATCAAGTCACTCACTATTCGTGAAAACTGGCTGTCAAGTAAGAACTCCAAAGATTTGATAGTCAACTCAAGAGATGGTCAACTTAGCAAAATCTTACAAAATCCTGGGCTCCATGAGTTATGAGTAATCAACACAGCCACTCAAAACAGCCACTGATCTTAGATACTAAGAAAATTCTGACACATGCAAAGGTTACTGTTCACAAGGCCAATTACCCTAGTTTCACAAGACAGCTCATCAGTGTTTTCTTTTGTCACTCATTCTAGCAGAAAGAAATAAGACCGCCTAAGGATTTTCATTTCTGTAGATGATTAAAATTCTTACAAGAGTTGTGTAATTTTCAAGGAGGTGGGGGGATAAGTGGGGAATAGAAGGAGAGGGGAAGGGGGTACTGAGGATAATTTAAAGAAAAAAATTCAAAGTGCACAGAAAATTAGAAGTCATCCTCACAACAGTTAAAGATGAAAAAACAAAATTCCATGCAAAGAAAAAATAAAGACCCTAATATTGGATTCAAAGATTCAAATAGCTCATTTTACAGTCAAACTAATATCACACTTCATGCAACACATTTGACACTGTTTATGCCTCATTTGCCACAAAAAGATCATGGTAAACAAAGATTACATCCCCCCCCTCAAGTTACTAGCTGAAACCAGGTGCAGTCAGGATTATTCAACCTTGAAAAAGTCATAATGAAGACAGGATATGTTCTGATATGCAAAGAGTAAGATTCTTTTCATAATTATGGTTCATTCAGCAATAACTGACTGACTTAGAAACTGGAAGAAAGTGAGCAACAATAACGGGGTCTTTAGGCGTACTCTGTTCTTATTAGCAGCATTGACTTCACCAAAGCTTAGTGATCATTAGCAACTATCACGACGGAACTGTTCAACCCCCTAAGATTAAAGCTTTTAAAAGCTATTTTATTTAACCCATTGGCATCATAAACAGAAAAATATGCCACTGCAGAGGACACATCTTGAGAAGGGCCACAGAAGAGGAAAGTGGACTTCAAGTGAAAAGCTGAGACTTCTGGCAGGAAACGGCCAGGGGTACTTTGTCTTTCAGAACCTGTCTTCTAAGTCCGGATAACTCCTGAGGCGTTTTTCTGAACCAGAAATTTCTTTTTGCCTCAGCATTTGTATTATGGAGCAGAGACAGTTCTTCCCATTGTTTAAAATAATGGTGAATTAAAGTAGGTAAGATGACACAGGTCTACAGTTTTAGCTACTTGGGAAGCTGGGATAGAAGGGTCTCTAGAGCTCAGAAGTTTGAGGTCAACCTGAGCAGCAGTGATCTCAAAAAAAAAAAATGAACTTCTACAAAATACACCCCATGCAATGTAGCTCAGTGGCAGAACATGTGCTTAGAATTAGAATACCTAAGGTCCTGAGTTCAGTCTCCAGGATGACCAAAAAATAGTTTCCAGTATGGAACAAAAAAGTCTGTGGATAACAAGAATCTATATCTGCCCACCGCCATCAACACCTGTGGCAGGTAGGAGAACTGGCTCTGCCCCTCACCTGGGTAACCCAATAGAGCCAACCCTATTGGCGGAGGTATGGGTAAGCCAGCCCTAAAGTTGTAAGCATGGAAGAGTTGTCCCCACTATTTGTCTGTCATGCAGGAGTGTGGGTGGGGGAGATGCCTCACTTATCCCCCTCAACTGCTTGCAACAAACTAATGAGATGACCCTCCCCCTTGCCAGCTGCAGCACTCAGTAAAGCAGGCCCTGCTCCTCCCCTAGGCACACAGCAGAGCTAGCCCAGTTGTTGGAGGTGTGGGTGACCCAGCCCCAATGTTGAGAGCAAAGGAGAGCTGTCCCCATTACTCATCTGACATGTGGCTGCACGGGTGGAAGAGAGATCCCTCCCCCCACCCCCTGCCCATCAATGCCTGAGACTGGTGGAGGAGCTGGCCCTGGAGTCCTAAGAACAGCAGAGATGTCCTTGCCCTTCACTAGCTGCAGCACTCAGGAGAGTGGCCCCTGCACCACGCCTGGGCAGCACAGTAGAGCTGACCCTGAAGGTGTAGGTCGGGGAGAGCCAACCCTGATGGCAGGAAAGCAGGAGAACTGGCCCCGCCCCTGGCTCATCCCTGCAAGGGTGAACTAGCCAGGGCAATGCTGGAGAGCTCACCCTAGTGGTGAGGACAGGAGAGAGCTGGCGGGCTGACAGCTACCCAGGCCCAGAACCAGGGTTAGGAATTGGCCTGCCCCAACATCCACCCCATCTATGATCTGCTGGAACACGTGAAAGGGTCTGACCCGAAGACCCAAAGCTGCAGGATCTCCACAACACAGGGCAACAATAGAATATCCAAGAGGAGTCTCAGTGAGGGCCCAGCATTAATGGTACAGTAGAAGCCAGAGGTCTTGAACCAGAACAATGACTCTTTGCAGTGAACACTTGCAAGTAAAGATATATGGACAAGAGGTTTACTGCATGACTCACTGTGTCATACCACAGCTTCCATGATGGGGATTTTTTTATTTTTCCTTTTTTCTCTTAAATTTTGTTTTATTTTGCGGGAGGGGGGCTTACAGGGGCGGGGGCAGGGCTACAGGGTCAGAGGGCAGATGCAAAGGGACAGGGAATGAATGGGATCGCATGATCTGAAAGACACATTGAATAAATAAAAATTTTAAAAAACCAAGAATCTATAACCAAATCATCATGCCCTAGCTAAAGTGGATTGGTTAAGATACCATTTCTGAGCTTGACTGTAACTGTCTAAGAAACTAAGATAGAGACACATGCTACCTAAGTGGTTCTGAGAGAGCATATAAATATTTGCTAAGAGGAAGTATATTAATGATCTGACAATTCCTCCCAGGAACCATTAACATTTTTCTAGGTAATATCCAGTTAGCTTTATGTACATCAGGTCTCCAAGTCAAATGGTCATCCTTCTTACATATTCACTTTACTAATATACAGTTATTCCCTTTAGTTTTATTAGATGCAGTCTCCAGGAAATCACTTTGAACAATACCACTTGAATGCACCACAAATCCCGAGATCTAAATGCAGACAATTCTATTTCAGATGTATATGATACTTTATACTAATCAGACAGACCATACTGACTCTGATCCTTTAACTAAGATTCCTAGCCTATACTGGGCCCACAGGAAATTCTCCTCATCTCTTAATTTAATCAAATCTATAAAGTCTGTTTTAGAAGTTATAACCATATATAAGGATGCAGATGTCAGTATGCAAATATCTGAGGGTTTTTTTTAACATTTATATGTTGGGGGAAGAGTATAGAAGTCAGAAGACAACCTGCAAGAGTTAATTCTCTCCTTTCACCATGTAGGTTCTAAGGATAGAACTCAGGTCACCAAGCTTAGTAGTCTTTACCTGCTAAGCCACTTCACCAGCTCCTTCCTGTATGTAGACAACTTGGAGGAGAGGGTCCTTATGCTGTCTATAACACTTCAGTCTACAAAACTAAATTTTCCCATGGGTCTTAAGAAAAAACCAATACAGAGGATGTGAACCCCAAGGCTAACAAAGGCAGCTAGCTAGCTACTCAAATGCAGTCCTTATACCCACAGCTAAGTCATTCTGGGCTAAATGCCGGGATTCATTTAATGAACCATGGTAAGTGAAAAGTTATTTTCCCTTCTATTTCTCTCTATGAGCAGAGAGGCTAAAGATGAAATAACACATTTCCACTACTTCATTTGGGGGTACATTTTAAATTTCTTAAAAAGTTACCCTGAAGAACTAGAATAAGACAGGTTCAATCTGGTAGCAGAGACACAGACTCAGAAACAGCTACAAAAAAGACAACTGGTCAGTTTAAGAAGGACCTTCTCAGAAAGTTATTTGTGTTCAAAATAGAATAATATAACTCTGACATCACATTGGTGTTCTGAGTTCCTCAGGTGATTTTTTCCCCCTGCAAGAGGGAACAGCAACATCCCTCACTGAATGCTCAGCCCTACAAATTTTTAAAGAATATTCTTTGTTCTGTTGTTGGGCAGCCACTTTAACCAACCAACTCCTAGCATTTTGTGAGTCAAGAATTCACAGAATTAGCTCATTTAAATGACCAGGGAGAAGCCCAGTGGTGACGCACACCTTTAATCCCAGCCAGCCTGGTCTCCAATGCTAGTTCCAGGACAGCTAGCGCTACACAAAGAAACCCTGTCTCAGAAAGCCAAAAAAAAAAAAAAAAAAAAAAAATGACCAGGGAGTCAGTCTTGCCTCCTATTTCCTGGCCCCATATAATCTACAATATGTTTATGTCTAAATATAGTTAAAATCTCTTTACTTTTTCTATTTCTGCCCAGTAACCAGGTTCCAATTACCCAATACCTCTATCCTGGACTAACTGGTCTTCAGGGCTTCCACATTTCCCTGCTACCCCACTTCAGCCTCCATGAGTGTATACATACACACACATACACACACACACACACACACACACACACACACACACACACACACACTCTTCTCCACACATGCCAGAGCATTCCTGTTAAAATGTAAAGTCAATTATGAGACTATAGCACACTGCAATTAAATCTTCTGATATTTCTCCAGTATTCTTTGAGTAAGATTGAAATTTCCTTGAGAAGGTTTTCAAGGCCTTTACTATCTAGCTGTGCTGACTAGGTTTTTGTCAACTTGACACAACCTAGAGTCATTTGGAAAAAGGGAGCTTCATTTGAGAAAATGCCCCCACAAGATTGAATTGTGGACAAGCCCAGGGTGCACTTAGTTGATTGATAATTGATGTGCAGGGCTTCAGCTCACTGGGGACGGTGGCACTCCTGAGCTGGTGTTCCTAGGTGCTATAAGAAAGCAGGCTGGGCCAGGCGGTGGTGGCACACGCCTTTAATCCCAGCACTCGGGAGGCAGAGGCAGGTGGTTCTCTGTGAGTTCGAGGCCAGCCTGATCTACAAAGCGAGTTCCAGGAAAGGTGCAAAACTACACAGAGAAACTTTGTCTCAGAAAACCAAAAAAAAAGAAAGGAAGGAAGGAAGGAAGGAAGGAAGGAAGGAAGGAAGGAAGGAAGGAAGGAAGGAAGGAAGGAAGGAAGGAAGGAAGGAAGAAAGCAGGCTTAGCAAGCCACAAGGAGCAAAAAAGCCAGTAAGCAGCACCCTTCATGAGACCATGAAGTTCCTTGAGTATCCGCTCTGACTTCCCTGAAAGATGGACCACAAACTATAAGAGGAAATAAACCCTTTCCTATCAAACTTGCCTTTGGTCATGGTGCTTTATCACAGCAATTGCAACTATAACTAAAATACTAGCCTTTGACCTTTATCATCAACTTCATTATTCATTATGCATCAATTTTGTCATTTCCAATGGTATTACAACCACACAGGCCTCCTTAGCCTCCTCCCTCTTTCAGGTCTTTGCACTTACTGGTTCCTTAAACTAAAGTGCCTTTACCTTAGCTTGATAAGTGCCTCATCTCAATCCAGGGTTCAATTCTTTTTTTATTTTTTATTTATTCTTCTCTCATATATACATTCTTACCGCAGCTTCCCCCCACCTCCTTTCTCCCCAGATTCAGTTCCCCCATCTCCCCGCAGAAAGGAGCAGGCCTCCCAGGGACATCAACTGAACATGGCACAAGATACAATAAAACCAGGCACAAACCCTCACATCAAGGCTGGGCAAGGCAACCCAGTAGAAGGAAAAGGGTCCTAAGAGCAGGCAAAACAGTCAGTGCCGTGGAATAATCCTTCTGTATACTGTGAAGATGTGTTGCTCTCATTGTTAATAAAAACCTGATTGGCCAATAGCTAGGCAGGATTTTTGGGGCAGAGAGAATGCTGGGAAGAAGAAAGGGCAGAGTCAGGGAGTCACGAGAGTTGCGAGCCAGATGTGGAAGAAATATGGGAAATGAATAAATGAGGTAAACGAGCCTTGGGGCAGCACATAGATTAATATAAATGGGTTAATTTAAGTTATAAGAGATAACTAAAAAAAAAACCCTAAGTGATTGGCCAAGCATTTATAATTAATAATAAGTTTCTGAGTGGTTATTTGGGAGCGGCTGCCAGGATACAGAGAAATTCCACCTATAAGTCAGAAATACTCCCACTCCCAGTTAGGAGTCCCCCTAAAACACCAAGCCAACAACTATAATGTACATGCAGACAACCTAGCGCAAACCCATGCAGGCTCTATGATTGCCACTTCAGTCTCTGTAAGCCCCTATGAACCCTGCTTAGTTGATTCCACAGACCATGCTGTCCTGTAGGATTCAATTCTTAAGAAATTGTCAATTGGTCACCCTCCAACTACCATCCACTTTCACCTCACTTAGAATATAAGCTTCTATATAAGGAATTTGACCAGCTTGCTCACTCAACCTCAGTGTCTAGCACACAATGAATGTTCTCAGTTGTATAAAAATACAAATTAGGCCAGGCGTGGTTGCACATGCCTTTAGTCCCAGCACAGAGGAGGCAGAGCCAGGTGGATCTTGTGAGTTCAAGACCAGACTGGTCTACATATCGAGTTCCAGGACAGCTAAAGCTACATAATAGAGAGATCCTTTCTCAAAAAAACAAAATAGTTAATTAATTTAAAAGAGACAATTTACTATCTAATTTTATTAGAAAAACAAAGCCAATCAGAATCACTAAGGCATTTAAAGGAAAAGGCACTACACTCTGTAATAAGTCTAAGATTACCTTAGATATGATTACCTGGTTGATTATACGGATCTTCATAAGCATCCAGCCAATAAAATTGAAACACTTGTTCATCATCTGCCCCTTTTACCAATGGAAGGTGATTGGAATCCACTTGGACTTCCTGAGCTAAGAAACTGCTTTCATCCTCCTGATCTATGTCCCAACAAGAGACATCTGGGACAAAACTTTCTCTGTAGAAATCACATTTTCAAAAACTTTATAAAATCCAACAGAATAATTAGAGTACTATTTTTCTGAAAAATCATAAAATGCACTTACAAGAAAGACGTGGTCCCTTTGTTAGGATCTGTCTCATGTTTCACCCTATCTACTGGCTCACTCTCTTGGTCCCAAGTCTTGGCAGTCATAGGCTCCCCATCTACCGCCTCAGCTTCCATGGGCTCATCAAAGTCACCATCTTCAAACTCCATTATCCCTGACTCCTGCTCATCTTCTGGACACTCTGGCTGGGCCAGCTCTCCTGTAAACATCACCACATATTCCCATCACATGCTAGTACCAAGGGGCACAAAGCTTACTCAACACTGAAATAACAGCCTTTTCACACATTATACTTGTATTTCTCTTTAATCTTCATGTTGGATGCTCTTAATTTTTACTACTATAAATTCAACCTTTCATGATTAGATGTGCCACCTTCAAAATTACCTCCACCCCTATATTACCAAGCCTCTATGTGTGGCAGTTATTGCTCAACCACTTGCACTTTTGCCTGACATGAGACTTACCAGCAAATTCAGTACATTTAAGAGGAATGGGAGTTAACAGAGGCTCCTTCCTGAAGACAGGGGAAGCAGGTTTTTCTGAAGGAATTGCCTGTAAATGTTTTTAAGTGTTTAGTCAGTCAGAACTGCATACTAAAAATATACAACTGTCCTACGCTGACCAAAGATAATGACAGTCCCCACTTATAAAAAGATTTTGTGTATTATTAATGTAATGGCTTCAATTATTTTACTGTTACCTGGATTTACACAAAAAATACTTGTTTCCAGGAAGAAAATTATTGCATTTAACACAGTTGTAATACCTATAATAAACATGTACTAGTTACTACAAAATTTACTATGAAAAAAGCAGACACATGCTATTTTTGAAATACATTAAACTATATATTGAATGGCAATTCTAATTTAAAAGAAACAAAACAAATTCAAAATCATCATCTCCTTCATACAGGCAAATAAAACCAATTTAAAGCAAAACAATAAATCAAGAAGGAGGATGTTTCTACTGACTTTACCTTAGAGGTGTGCACTGAGAAAGGATTGAGCAAAGCTCCAGTGGATCTTTTTTTCTTTGGTATCAATACAGGTGGTGGAGCTATTTGAGGTGTCTAAAAGGAAGAGGAAGACAGGCATTTCACTGTCGTGCCTGGTTTACCACATAATAGAAAAAGTACATTTTTTTACTTATGCCCAATAAGTAAAGCATTTTCCTTACCTGCCCCCCCCCAGACAGGATCCATGCTCATGTACTGCAGTTACTATAGCAACAATACTACAGAAATCACTAGAAAATCAGAATAGATACTTAATCCATCCCTAATTATTTTTTCTTTCAAGAATTTAACATACTCTCTTCACCTACCTTTTCAGGTATTACATTTAACATCCAGCAAAATAGAACTACATAGTGTTGGTATTCGTCAATTAATCAGTAGTTACTTAGAAAGAAGTACACCTCTAAACCAAAGCTTAGTCTTTATGAGATACGGCAAAATCTCAGAATTCACAGTATAACAGAGCCCATTTGAGTGCTATCAAAGACAGCTCACTTACTCTTCCTTCACTCCCACTCAGAATTCAGAAAGAGGCTCTCATGCCCAAGTGTGCAGATTGACAGGCTTCAATCTATTTATGGAACATACACTATAGTAACTGAATACAAGCAATGAACATTCACAGAACCAACTCCTGGGTATATTCTTACTACTTCCAACACACACCCACACAGCCCATCTACATAATCTTACAGCAGTAACAGTTGGAAACTCTTCACCTAAAAGAGTGAGAAGAAAATAATTTGAGGGCTTTTGTTTTCTTTTTGTATGTAGGGCGGGGAGATTCTGTGTGTGCATGCGTGGTGGCATCCTGGCACTTGTCTTTTTAGTGATAGTCTGTTTCTTCAGTCTATGACCCTGCATAGCTTACAACTCCAGGAAATTCACTTACCTCGGTGTTCAGATCCTGTAGAATGTCACCTAGCAGATCATCCTTGGACAAGTCTACTGTTTTCTGTATAGTATATAAAAATGTAAAGAAAGCTCAAATGAGAATGCTCTGGGTTGAACTTTTTCATGCAGACCACACACTCATCTCTGAAAGGAAGAACCTAAGCTCATCAGTTCTTCACTGCTAACTCTCATCTACTACTCAGATTTTAACAATTACCTGTGCATATTTAATTTGTAAATTTATATTCCCAGCCTCTATTTTCATCTTTACTCCATAATTTCCTTGCTTGTCACTAAAACTAAACATGCTGTCATTTCAGCATTTCTATTCAATTTTCTTTTTTCTCCTAAGTTACCTAACCACTGAGGTAACTATATTCACATAAAACCTAAATTCATCTTACAAAGTGCAATTCATAGAACACTACTCAAACATGTATTGAACACATACCATTTGAGCAATGAAAAATTAAATTCATTTCATAGAGGGAAAAGACAAAATATAAGGAAACATGAAACTCACATCTGCAGTTTTCTTCCCAGCACTAGCAATGAACATTGCCTTGATATTGTTTGGTTTTGTCACTGAAGGTTTCTTTACCTCCTTCCTGTCCTTTCTGTGTGCTTTGCCATCACTTCCTATTGAAATAGAGAGTATTCAGAAACATGCACTGGATGGAAAACTAAAGCCTAGTCACAATCACTCATTGTCTGTATATGAGAACTTAAGAAGAAAATAAATTAAGAATTCAAAATACAAAATTGGGAAATTCTGCACAAGGTACCCAGGAAAGAATCTTTTAAATGAGATAAACTGAAGAAAACTCAAGACTGAATTACAAAAAGCAATGAAATATAATGAGTTAAGTATCAGGGGAGTTAGGTGAGTAGTTGTCAGTAGGAATGCAAAGCTTTTGAAAAGGGGATAGCTTGCTGTCTTGCTTCCCAGAAAAATAAGAAGAGAAAGCTAATCTGGAACCAATAGCAACTAGACACATGCTCTATGCTGTATCAAAACTGAGTGGCACAAGCATACTTGCTCATTCAAAGAAAACTTTTGTCTTCTATCTTCCCTTGTGGGCATGACTAAATCACCTATGAACTTTCCTAATATTGTCCATTTTAATATCACTTTCTGACTCATTCAAAAATATATATATTAATCTAAAAAGAAACTGGAATGACTAATTAAAACAGTACAGTAGCAGTATACACACACTAGATGACATAAAAAAAGTCTAAAGAAGCCGGGTGGTGGTGGTGGTGGTGCACATCTTTAATCCTAGCACTCAGGAGGCAGAGGCAGGAGGATCTCTGCGAGTTCAGGGCCAGCCTGGTCTACATAGTGAGTTCCAGGACAGCCAGGACTACACAGAGAAATCATCTCAAAAAAACAAAAAAAAGTCTAAAGGTGTGACACTCCTATAAGAAGCTCATTAACACACTTATGTCTCACTCTTTCCAAGTACCTTGCTTTCTAATAATCCATTCTGAATTCTATTAAAAATATCTTTTAATAAACTTCTACTCTGCTTCCTAAAAAGAAAAGTCTAGAGAACAACCCAACTACTTATGAAAATGTACTGTATAATAAAGTTGGCAACTCACATTACTTGAGTTTTCAATAAGCCATGTTGACTAACCATTTGTAAAGCAGTAAATCAGTATTAACACCAAAATAACAAATTTAAAAATAAAGTAACACGGTATTTTTGGAGGTGCTCAAAATTTTTAATGATCTATTTTTTGAAATTTTCTTTATTTCTTTTTGGTTTTTCGAGACAGTTTCTCTGTGTAACCCTGGCTGTCCTGGTACTCATTCTATAAACCAGGCTAGCCTGAAACTCTGGAACTCAAAGAGCTGCATGCCTCTGTCCTCCCAGTGGTGGGATTAAAGGTGTGCACCACACCTGGCTGAAATTTTCAGATATATATACAATATATCTTAATGACATATAACCTCCAACTCCCTGGCCCCAACTTGCTGAGACCCTCCAACATATCTCTCTCCCAATTTCATGTCCCTTTCTACTATAACTCACTGAGTCCAGTTAATGCTGCCCATATGTACATCAGTGTGATACCAAAATTCAGGCTTAATTCTCCCCCCAAAGATTTCTAGTCTCCCTCCCTGCCAACCATCAACTGCCAATAGCTCCTCAATTAGGGGCAAAGTACTTTTTTTGGTTGTTGTTATTTGTTTGGTTTGGTTTTTTATTTTTATTGAAAATAGATTATTCTCTCATACAGTACATTCTGACCACAGTTTCCCCTCCCTCCACTCCTCCCAGCTCCTCCTCACCTCCCCTCTCCCCCAGATTCACTACCCCTCTTTTCCTCTTCAGAGAAGAGCAGACCTCCAAGAGATGACAGCCAAAAAGGATAAAACAAGATACAGTAAGACAAGGCAAAAGCCCTCCTAAAATCTCAAAAGCTTGGCAATACATTGTTAGCAAGATGTGGGGGAAACAGACACTTGTACACTGTTTATGAAAATGTATAATTCCTACGAAGAACATAGTTGGGCATAGTGGCTCAGGGTTGTGATCCTAGCATTCAAGAAGCTGAGACAGGAGGACTCAAGGAGAAGCTTGAGTTCAAAAATAACCTGTGCTACATAATAAGCTCCTAAGTAAAAAACAAACAACAACAACAAAAAACAGGGCTTAAGAGATGGGTTAAGGCAGCACCCACATGGCAGCTCACACCTGTCTGTAACTCCAGTTCCAGAATTTCTGACACCTTCACACAGACATATGTACAGGTAGAACACCATGAACATAAAATAAAAATAATTTTCTAAAGAGAGAAATGGGTTAAGGGCACTGGCTGTTCTTCCAAAGGACCCAAGTTCAATTCCCAGTACCTACATGATCACAATCATCTATATAACTCTAGTTCCAGGGGATCTCATGACCTCTTCTGGCCTCTGTGGGCACCAGGCATGCATTTGATGCAGACATACATATAGACAAACATGAACAAACTTTGAATATGAAAATAAAGATAGGGCATAGGAAGATGGTTTAGAAGTTAGGAACACTTGTTGCTCTTACAGAAGACCCAGTTCAGTTCCCAGCACCCACATGGTGGCTCACAACCATCCATAACTGCAATTAAAGTTCCAGGGGATGTGATGCCTGCTTCTGACCTCCATGGGCATCAGGCATGCATGTGGTACATATACACACATGCAGACAAACTACTCATATACACTTAAAATAAATAAATCTTAAAAAAAACTTTTAAGATAATTAAAAAAGTTTTCATGTACACTTACTCTCTAAGCCAGCAATCTCATGTCTAGGAATTTTCCCTGAGGAAGGCACAGTTACTGGATATGGTACTATTTGTAACAACAAGTTATTGATTTAAGTGTTCTTCCAAGGAGTTCATTGTAATGAGTGCATACTTATACCATGCAGCATCCACATGATGCTTTGCAGCTACAGGGACATAAAAACAAAGGAAAGATTTCTACATACTTTATGTATAACACTAGACTGATTTTCAGGGTACCTCACTATGTGAAAGAAAACATGGAGAATAACTATCTAAGGACACTATCTTTTATGTAACAAAAATAAATCAAAACAACACACAAAATTCTTGATATATATCCCCCCAAACAAATAAAAGTGTTCAAGCAAAAACTTGAACACAATGTTCAAAGTTGCAGTAAGGACAATAAACAAAAGATGGAAACAACACAGATGCCCATCAACTAACGAACAGATAAACAAAATGTGATATATATAACCATGTAACAGTATATTATTCATTCATAAAAAGAAATAAGGTTCTAGCACATGCTATAACATGAATGAAATAAATTAACATTATGCTAAGTCAAAGAAGCCAGACCCAAAAGGTGAATTATTGTTATGATTCTATTTATATGAAATATCCTAATAGAATAAGCAAATCCACAGATATAAGGTAGATCAATGGCTGCTAAGCACTGAAGGATTGGGGAGTGACTGCTTAATGAGTATTGGGCTTGCATCTAAAAGTGAAGGAATCAGATAGTGGAAATGGCTGCACACATTGCAAATTTACTAAAAGTCATGAACAATAAAAACATTTTAATGTATTTTTCATGTGCCTGAACTGTGAAAACTGTAGGACATTTGTGAAGACTTTAAGACAAGAGAATTACATGAAGGTCTTTAGCTTTTCATGACATCACTTGGAACAATGTTTAAAATGCCAGTAAACAAAACTCAGGCTTTAAGACTGAATATAGAGAGGTCAACAGAGGTTTGAAACAAACAAGAAAGGCTTCATGAGAAGGTTTTAATCTCACCACTGTAGGTTAGTAGGATTTACACAGAAGAAACAGAGGAAGAAAATACTATAAGCAAATATTGATGTGGAATTCTTTAGTGCTTTGTTTTACTGTGAATTCTCATTGATTTCTTTTCATTGGGATATAGTTGATATATTTTTCTCCCTCTATGATATGCAGCCAATCTATGATGAGGTATTTTCAAATACAGTTGACCTTTTACTTCTAGCCAAAATTCTGTAACTTCTCTATAAATTTTAAAGTAGATTGTTGGATTCTATTTCCCTTCGTAAATTCTTGTGATCTTACCTGGCTTCTGGCAAAGGATACTGCAACAGTTAAGAGCTATAGGTATGTGGTGGTACAAAATATGAAGTAAAACTTTCTAAGACTATCTGTTTTCTAGTGTCAAAACTTCTCTTCACTGATATCTAATCAAGAAGAAAGAATAATACAATCATGGAAACACAATGATTGCTCCTTCACTCAAGAAATACTGCATACTTTCTTTGTACTGGCTACTGTGATCAAAACTGGGGCAACTGGGACATAGACCCTTTCTCTGAGATGCTTCCTGTCCATTCCAACTTCCTACTACACAGGAGGCAAAATTAAAATCTAGACAGGTGATAGGATCAGGTCAATATCAGATCAAAATGATACAGTTAATAATAGCACTGCCATAACTCAAGCATAGCCTCTATACTTCAGTGACAATGAGTACCTCCATTCCCCAGATCTGAATACAATTCCCCACTTAAAATGAATCAAAATTCTAGGGATAAACAGCCAATTCCAGGTTTATGATAGAAGTGTACATGATAAGTACATCATCTTTGCCCTAAAAACTGGGGAATGTTCAAAGACTGGTAGGACTTTGTCAAAAGGATAATTAAAAGGACTCCACCACCCACCAGCAGGCAGTGGTGGTATATACCTTTAATCCCAGCACTCGGGAGGCAGAGGCAGATAGATCTCTGTGAGTTCAAGGCCAGCCTGGTCTACAGAGCGAGTTCCAGGACAGGCTCCAAAGATACAGAGAAACCCTGTCTCGAAACAAACAAACAAACAAACAAACAAACAAACAGAAAAGGACTCCACCAAACAAATGTGAACCTCAAAAGGAAAAATGAGAGTCTGGAGAAATGGCTCAGTAAGACCACTTGCTATGAAAGCAAGACGACCTGAGTTCAAATCTCCAGCACCCTAGTAATAACCATGTGTGGCCTTGAATGCCTGTAACCCCAGTGCTGATGGGCAAATGAGTAGATTCAGGGAGTTCACTGTACAGCCAGCATAGCCAAAAACAGCAGACTTCAGGCCCTGTCTAAAAGAATTAGGTGAAGAGTGAAAAGGGAAGATTCCCCAATGTCTTTCTCTGGCCACTGGCATACTCACCCACATGTGTGCTCAGCAACCAACAGACACAAAAGGAAACACACTAATGGATACTGAACTTCAATAGTGTATTTCTTAGAAATGTCCAGTTTCGATGTCATAATATAAAAGAACAGAGAAGCTGGGTGTGGTGATGCCCGCAGTGCTTAACGAACACATGAGGCTTAGGCAAAAGGATCATTTGAGTTCAAGAGTTTGATAGCAGCCTGAGTAACACGGCAATACCTTATCTCACAAAGCAATTAAATGAATAATTTAAAAATAAAATAGGAGAGAGGATCACCAATAGCTACTCAAAGCATTTGGTGAAGTTTTGTGAGGAAATTGGCTATATACAATATACATGACTTAAAATCACCCTGTATCTGCATAATTACAAAGGGATAAAGGAAGTTTTACAAATAATCTGACATCATCTTAACCAAGAAATCAAATGTATTATCAATAATAATGGAATGAATGACATCTGATCAATGGGAAGGTCTCTATTCCATCCATGCTGTAGATGTTGCCACATTTATTCTGAAATACATTTTACTGTTGCCAAAATATCTAACCTGAACCTAAGCACAAAGAAGCAGTCAGGAAAATCCCAGACGTTGGAACATTCAACTAAACAAGTAGCCCTTTAAAAGTTTTGACATCAGGAAATGACAGAAAGAATGGGAAGAAGGGAGGTATGGCTGTTCAACACAAAATAAGACCAAAGAGTAAAGAGACATTAAAAACTAAAGTAAACTTTGCATCTTAAAAAAATTTATGGGAGCCAAGGAATGACTCATCAAGTGTCAGTACTTGATGAGCAAGCCTGACACCCTGAGTTAAGTCCCCAGAAGCCAGGTTTTAAAAAATCTGGGATGGAGTAGTGTGTATCTATAATTCCAGCACTTCTATAGCCAAATGGAAGGCTAAGATAGGAGAATCAGCTACGCTGGAGTTCACAGCAGGAATCAACAGAATAAGAGAGACCCTGCCTTGATGGCTCAGAGGTTAAGAGCACTGACTGCTCTTCCAGAGGTCCTGAGTTCAATTCCCAGCACCCACATGGTGGCTCACAACCATCTGTAATGAGATCTGGCACCTCTCTGTATACATAATAAATAAATAAATAAATAAATAAATCTTAAAAAAAAAGAGAGACCCTGCCTCCAAGCAGGCGGAAGGAGAGAACTAATTCCCAAAATGTCCTCAGACCTCCACATGCACACTGTGGCACAGACATGCCAGTGCATTATTATGCCCCTCTCCCTCCATCCCTTTGTCTCTCACACACACAACAAATAAATATGTCAATAAATGCTTTTAATTATAAAAGATATTTCTGAGCTAATTATCATCTTAACCAAGAAATCAAACTTATTACCAATAATAATTAGAATAAAATTTGTATATAATATAAAATAAATAATAATTAGAATAAAAAATAGAGATTTTTTCCTATAGACAACATATTAGATAAATACCATGAAAACAATGCTATGGTTAAACAGACAAGCATCCTTACTCTTAGGAAATCACGGCTGAAGTTCAAAAAACTCACCCTAAAAGTCCCTGTATATGTGGTTAGGAAAAGGAAAAGGAAGCAAATGTATAAAATGTTAATCCAAAATGAGGGTTATATCATTTAAAATTTCAATTAAAGCAAATTGATTCCCCAGCAGGCTCAGTCACTTTTCACACACCTACGTGATGTTATCATCTACTAAATTTACTACTGGTTACCACACTATCAAGTTAACAACTACAACAAATGCATCATGATTCAAGGAAGGTTACAGTTTTGTGTTCGGCTGCCTTCACAAATATCTTGGGATATAAACCTTTTTTTCTACTATACAATTATTAAAGAGCTAATCTAAGTACATCACTTCTGTAGGAATTAAAAGACATTACTTATTATTGCATCCCTCAAAATCTGCAATTCTAAAATTACTAAAGAACTGAAATTTTTAAAATAAGTACAGGATCAAAGTCTAACAGGAACATAATACTTTTTTATTTCCTGTTGAAATTTTTGCTTCTTACATATAATTTTTCTACCCAACTGTTTCTCTATTAGAACATACTCTCAAAGGCAGACTGTATCAGAATACCAAGTTACTCCAAATTTTAGGCAATTCTTCAAATCTCAAAATGACATTTTTCAAAACAAAATGTAGGTACCTTTTCCAGAGGTGTCAAGTGCATCATCCTCAAGGTCATCGTCAAAAATCTCTCGGCCATCTTCCACATAGCCTGTACCATCTGAAAAAATAAAATTTCATATTGGAATCAAGTTTCTAAAAGTGGCCAAAAGCTGGGCATGGTGCTGCATCTCTGTCATCTCAGGACTCAGGAAACTAAGGCAGGAAGACTGCAAGCTTGAGACCAGCTCGAGTTACAAAAGGAGCTAGAGGACAACCAGAGCTACAGAGTGAAAGAAAGCCTGCCTCAAAGTACCAAAAAACAAGTCAACAATAGTATTATACTCATGACTCAAAAATTCAAAACCCAAAGACTTACCTACTCACTTTTTCTGGTCTGTTCCAATTTAAGTTTGGTAGAATTCTGTTCGAATGGGTATTTAAAAAGGTATAGCAGCATCCACCCAGCAGATGTAGAGTCAAATCCTAAAGATATATAGCATATCTAGCTAGGTGAGCTAGAGAAATGATCTGACCCACAGGATCAAAAACTTTGATACAGAAGGCTGCTTTACAGCCATTTTGCTCTACCAAAGAAAAGGAAATACCACAAACGCTGAAAGGTATCCTAATTTTCAAGGGAAGACTAGCCACATAGTCAACCCCAATTACAGAAATAGGAGTCACAGACATAGTCTTCATCTCATTCCTCTAGCCAAAATTCTCATGCCAAGAAACCAGAACCTATGCCGGGTGGTGGTGGTGCACACCTTTAATCCCAGCACTCAGGAAGCAGAGGCAGGTAGATCTCTGTGAGTTCAAGGCCAGCCTGGTCTACAGAGCTAGTTTCAGGACAGCCAGGGCTACACAGAGAAACACTACCTCCAAAAAAGAAAAAGAAAGAGAGAGAAGAGAAAAAGAAAAAAAGAGAAAAGAAAAGAAACCAGAACCTAGAACCTGTAAGCAGGAACCACTGAGGTTTATATAAGAACAGAAAGATCAGCCTTCAAGGTGCTTTCTGTGGCTCAAATTACATCTCACTGGCGGGCAGTGGTGGCGCACGCCTTTAATCCCAGCACTCGGGAGGCAGAGCCAGGCGGATCTCTGTGAGTTCGAGGCCAGCCTGGGCTACCAAGTGAGTCCTAGGAAAGGCGCAAAGCTACACAGAGAAACCCTGTCTCGAAAAAACAAAAAAAAAAAAAAATTACATCTCACACCTACAACCTGCTGTACTCTTCATAGCAACTCTGGAAGTTGGTCTCTGATCTCCAGAAAACTTGTGGCTTAGGTGATATTAACTGACTTACCCAAAGCTAGATGGAAAGTGGCAAAGGCAGAACCTGAAAAGTGTATCCCTTAATTCCACAGGCTATGGGACTGTGTGTTGGATTCACAGATTGGTAGTTCCGCACTATTCCTTTTTTTAAAGGAGGACACTGATAACTGAATCCAGTGACCCAAGCATTCCCTTGTGGTGATATTTTATCTGTGCTTTAATAAATAAAGCTTGCCTGGAGATCAGAGGAATAAGCCAGCCATTATAAGTAAACATAAAAGTCAGGCAATGGAAGCACATGCCTTTAATCCTATCACTTGGAAGGCAGGGATCTGTCTGGATCTCTGTGAGTTCAAGGCCACACTGGGAACAGAGCCAGGTGTAGTGACACATGCCTTAAATTCTAACACTAGTTAACCATGGAGGTCTGGAGGTCTGTAGAGACAAACAAGAAGTGACAAAGCTGGGCAGGAAGAGGAAGTGATGTAGCTGGACAGAGAGAGCAAATCAGATGGCAGAACAGCAAGGCATACAGGCGTGGGTAGACATGAAGTCACTCACATTTGGAAGCTGAGGTATCGATGAAGTGAAGTTAGCTTGTAGCTGTTCCTATTCCTCTGATCTCTCTCAGGGTTTAACTCCTATATCTGGTTCCGTGTTTTTTATTTAATAAGACCACTTAGAAATTCATCTACATTCCCTCTTAACTCATACATGGTCATGTCCTAGGAGATTTATTCTTAGGTATGTGCCTATTATTTTCAAAAGGGTTCTTAAATCAACTTCCTATTTTTATGCTTCTTCATCTTCAAAAAACTAAGGAAAATCTAAACAAAAAATATGTAGCAATGCTGTGACACCATATATTGACTGTCAACCAAACTGACAGGATCCAGAAACACCTAATAGATAAGCCTCTGGGAGGCTATCTAGATTAAGGCTAACTAAGGTGGGCAGCACCATTCCATAGAGACCCTGGACTTAAATAGAAGAAAGCAAACAGAGTACTAAACATTCCTCTCTCTCTACTTACTGACTGCAGATAAAATGTCACTCCTGCCTTCCCAATGATGATGGACTACAGCCTCAAACTGTGACCTAAATAAGCCTTACCATCCTTTAGTTGATTTCATCAATTATTTTATCACAGCAAAGAGAAAGATAACTAATGAAAATGCCTCACATCTCCTCAGGCATAGCAACTGCCCCACATGACAATCAAGAAGTAACTAGAACAGTGCCTAGCAGGCAATTTCCTCCCACGTACCGTCATCCACGATCCAGTCATCATCCTGACGTGCCTGAACCAGTTTCGAATACTGCTCTTCATCAACTTCTTCATAAACACTTGTGAGGTCCTCAACCTGCCATTACAAAGTTTATGGAAAAGCTTTAAATGGAGTGAAAGTGTTAAACAATTCTGATGAAAAAAATTGTCAAATTGAAACTGGAATGGCAGCCTGATGGAGTAGCTGCAACCAAATCATGAGTTCTGACATTCAACACCACTGCAGGGTTTTCCTTAAATAGACATCAATTAACTTAGTATTCCTTTTAGGTGGGTGTTAACATAAGATATTAAATGATTCCATTAGCATAATACACTTGTCACACCATCAATTACTCATCTACTCCATAAAAAACAAACTGAATTATAGCCAATTCTTCATTAGCTGCTTTGGGGATTGTTCACATAATTTCTAGACTAGTTTTTCCTATACTTAACAAATGCATAAGGCATAGTGCAACCATTCACCACTAACTGACAAATGCCCTGCAAAGACACTAATTTTAGTAACGGTTCAATTAACTAAATAAAATTCAAAGGAAATACCTTACTTGTGCCCTCCAAAAATGAGCAAAACAAATTTGCTCTATATTTTGTAGGCAGAGAAGAAATGGTTTTTTGAGTGACCTGTTTGTCTTACCACTAATCCTCCCTGAAAGTGAGGCCTTGGAAGTGAATGGGGACCTAAGTAGGAAGTCCAGTGAAAGCAGTAAATTCTCAAATCACACTGGCCCATGAATATGAAAGTATCAGACCACCTCTGCACAGTTAAAGCAATAAATGCACAGATGCACACCACTGCTGTAGCTATCCATAGTGACAGGCCACTGACCTGCCAGATTGAGAATATGGCAGATCTCATTTAAAATTGTCCCCTCCTGGCTGGTTGATGGTGGCACATGCCTTTAATCCCAGCACTTGGGAGGCAGAGGCAGGCAGATCTCTCTGTGAGTTCAAGGCCAGCCTGGTCTACAAAGCAAGTTCCAGGATAGCCAGAGCTGTTACACAGAGAAACCCTGTCCTGGAAAAAAAAAATTGCCCCCTCATTAGGAGTCTGCCTTTTTAAAGGGGAAACATACCAAATATACCAGAAAAGCTAAGATCTTAGAAAAAACTTGAACACAGAGCCTTGAGAGCCTAGTAGTTAACAGCTAACTGGATTTCCATTATGAAAAATAACTGCAAGATGGGGGTAAAGAAAGAGGGATCAGTGCTTAAGAGGATCTGAGTTCAATTCCCAGCACCAAATGAGATGGTTCACAACCACCTATAACTCCAGCTCCAAGAGCTCGAACACCTTCTTCCGGCCTCCAGGGGTACCTGCACGCCCATGTGCAAACACATAGGCAGACACACACATATACATAAATAAAAACATTTTTAAAAGACACAAGGAAACTTTTTTATTCTGTCTTCTGCATGTGTGTTACTGAGGATAAACACAGGGCTTTGCTCTTGTTAGAAAAGTACTCCACCACTGAGCCATACCCCAAGTCAAGTAGACTATCTTTAAAAAGCACACTGCTCCTGACCAGCACGAACTCTTTTTAGAACTATACAATTAATAGTACCATGTATAAAATGATTCAGCCACATAACACCAACATCTGAAATGCCACAGAGAACTCCTTTATAGAAATTCCTATATTAAAAAATGCTTTACTCACAAGGCAGTGGTGGCACCCACCTTTAATCCCAGCACTCAAGAAGCAGAGGCAGGAAGACCTCTGTGCATTTAAGGCCAACCTGGTCTACAGAGTGAGTTCCACCCAAAGCTACACAGAGAAACCCTGTCTCAAAAACCCAAAAACAAAAAAATTTACTCCTGCTTCAGTGTAATCCTTTTAGCAACTCTTTATGATCTCATAGCCTCACTTAACTTGAATGGTATCAAATGGCAAAATCCTTTCTATTTGCCTAATCCCCCAATACAATGCAGGCCAGAGTTAAATGCGAATATTCCCAAGCCAGATCACCTAAGAGTCAAATAAAGACTCTTCCACTAGGATCTCACTAACCTTCCTGTGCCACGTTACTTCACCTGAAAAGTGTTGTTAATCATATCATCTATTTCATATGATCAGTGGGAAGATTTAATGAAAAGCATATTGGTAAAAGCACTTCAAATGTGTGTTAACTCAGAAAGTATATTAGCTGCTATTATCTTCTATTATTTGTTAATCTCTTCCTACCCTTGGCAGTTAAGATACTCAAGAGTGTGGAAGGTGAGGCTAGACAATGTTGTGCATTCTGATTTTGACCTACAGGCCATAAACAATGGTTTTAAAAAAAATAGTCAAGAGTATCCCATTCAATCTTACCAACAAAAAGAAATAAGGCCCAAATTTCCAATGCCAATCCCCTAGCAAATGAGCTTAAGAACAATTCTGAGAAAGTGCTTAGCTATACTACTTAATATCATTAAAAGTAAAAACACTTCTCATTTCCCTTAAGCAAAGGGACATGCAGTATGCTAAATAAGGGGAAAACACGTGCAACTACTTTCATTTAAAATGGCATTTTCATTTAAATGGCCAGACGACAACTTTAAAGGGTCTAGTACTCTCCATAATCTGTAACTCTACCTCATGCCACATATGTTAACTATTATGTTGTAAGAATCATCATAAGCCAGGCCTAGTGATACAGGCCTGTAATTCTACCTACTAGGAAAACTTTAAGGCATTAGGATTACAAATTCAATGTTGGGCAGTGGGACACCTTTAGTCCCAGCACTTGGGAAGCAGAGGCAGGTAGATCTCTGTTGCGTTCAAGGCCAGTCTGGGCTACAAACTGAGTTCTAGGACAGCCAGGACTATTACACAGAGAAATCCTGTAACCCTGTCTAGAAAAACCAAAAAAGGAAAAAAAAAAAAAAAAGATTACAAGTTCAAGACTACCATGAGCCATTTAAGTAAGCTCCAATCTCAAAACACAAAGTGAAAAAAGGTCTAGGAATACAGCTCAGTGGTAGAATGCTTACATAGCATGTAAGGTCCTAGATTCTACCTTTGGCCTCCCTACTCTGAAAAAATATTTTAAATATATTAATATTTCTAACGAGGTGAAGGTGACACAGAACTGCCTGCAGGCTGTAAATTAAATAAAAGACAGGATTAAAACGTTACTTACTTCATATTTATACTTCTCACCAGCTTTAGCCTTTTTCAGTCTCTCTAAAGCTTCTTGGCGTCCTTTCTTTGATTTTTTTTCTCGACGAGCTCGAGAAGCTACAAAACTCCCTGAATCTGACACAGCTGAAAAAAATAAACCGAGTGTATGAGATGTTATAAAATTACCAGCCATATTCCCTCAAAACCAAAGGACTGTTTCTAGACACTCATAACCAAGTGAGTATTTTTTAGAACGCAAAATAATTCACAACACTCATGTCCAAATATGAAGATCCTGTGACTCTAGAAATTTCCTCTAATTTCCAGTTAAAAGAGCTAAAGCCAATTATCTTGTTCACTTCTCTGTAGCTGTGATAAAATACTGACTACAAGACTGGACATGGCGGCACAATCCTTTGATCTCAGCACCCAGGAGGCAAGAGCAAGTAGATCTCTCAGTTCACAGCCAGCTGGTCTACATAGTGAGCCAGGATAGCCAGGGTTACACAGTGAGACCCTGTCTCAAAAACCAAAATAATAGTAGTAGCAATAATAATAATAAAACCACTAACCACGAGCAACTTCAGGAAGAAAGAGTTTGTTTATTTATTTTTTTTTTTTTTTTTGATTTCATGTTAAGTCAGGGAAGGAACCTTGAGTCAGGAACAGAAAAAAAAATGAAGGAATGCTGCTTACTGATTTCCTCTCAAAACCACAATCAACTACCTTCCTTATATCTCATTTCCCAGGACCACCTACCCAGGGTTGGCAACTCCCACAGTGGACTGGGCCCTCCCACAGTAATAATCAATCAAGAAAATGCCTCCATGGACTTGCCTACAGACCAATCTGATGGTTTCTCAACTGAGGTTCCCTCTTCCCAAATGATCCTACTTTGTGTTAAAACTAAGCAGCACACGAGTTCTAGTCTTCCCCTAAAAACAGGAAAATCTCAAAACCATGTAGAGAAACATGAAAGATGGATATCAGACTCAACATTTCCATCAGAAGCAACAGGCCACGAGCAACCGAGCAAATCATAAAAGGACAATTTATTTGGTGTTCCATTAATTAAAACAAAAGGAGTTAAATAGCATCTATTCCTTGCTAAATACAAGATGCTACAGAACAGATATTAAAAAGACATAGTCCTTAAATTCATAGAAATATACACTCTAACATGGGAGATGAGTAGCAAAGGGCTCTAAAACAATGTTAAGTAGCATATGCACTGATGGAGGTATACAGAAAGCACCTGGAATGTCAGAGAAATAGACTGGCTGAAGGAATTTCAAAAGAGGGCTCAGATATTATGACAATATAGGACTATAGTAAAAATTCACAATGGTTGAAATGCCCTTTGTAAAATTACTGAAATATAAGAAGACCTTGTGTTCACTCATTCAATTTTTGACCATCTATGCTTTGGATCATCACAAACTAGTTCTCTCTCTCTCTCTCTCTCTCTCTCTCTCTCTCTCTCTCTCTCCCTCCATCCACAGAATTAAGACTTTTATACACATGGTGAATGATCAAATCAACAATGCCTGGCAGCCATGAGTTTAGGCTCAGCATGACTGTCACATATGTCTGTGAAATTAAGTGTTTTATTTTATTTGATACTGACTGATTTATTAAGAGGAGTAATCACAGAAAAGGAGACATTGATAAGAGGCATCCTAATAACATCCATGCTGGAACATTTGTGACATTAAGCTGGTTGACTAAGTGTCTGACTGAATCAGAAAATAAGATGTAAAGAATGTGTACACAATGTTGGCAATAAACTGTTGAAAACTGTATATAAAGGTAAAGTGTAATTAGAGATCTTGTTTTCTCCCTAGCTTTCTGGAAATGGAATCTCTGTAGCATCTCAGTCTATTGTTAGATATTCACATTTGACTTTTAAATATATTTTCAGAAAGGCATTAAGCGAAAATTAAAGAATGCAGATACTTGATGACAGTCACAAAAATCTTGGGTGTCATTCAAATGATTAAAAAGAATCTTGAGTAGGCCTACATGAAAAGGGTTCAGAGATTATTGGGCATAGCCATTAAGAATGAATTCAGTGTATTCAATTCAAGACCTTGACATCCCACAAACTCTCTAGATCTTAAACAGATTTACTCCACAGGCAACACTGTACCGCTACACAAAGTCTGAAATACAAATACAAATAAGACAGCTTCCTTGTCCCCAAAGTTATCACTGTTAAGTAATACAAAAGGACCTTAAATGGTGCCATAGAAAAAGTAAGAATGCAGTGGAAATGGAGAGAACCATTAAGTCCAGGAAATTGAGGAAAGTTTCACAGGAGAGGTCTCCAGCAAGCCTAAAAACTGGAATAGAATTTCAACATCACAAAAATGGGATAAAAAGTGACAGAAAACAGAAGAAGAGGTCTGAGCCAAATTACAAAGAGAAGAAAGTGAAAAGTGTTTCCAGAAACTGAAAGCCAGTGTGGAAGCTAACTTCCTTGCAAGAATACACAGCAAGTAGGAAAATTAGAGCCCAGATTCTAGACATTACGGAACAAATGTCCCAGTTCTGTCATTTTTAGTGGGCGACACGGGACCATCAGTAAGCCAGTTCATCGGTGAACAGTTACCTTGTTTTATTTCATTTCACTGTTTTCTGAGACAGGGTCTAGCTAGGTAATCGGGCTGTCCTTAAATGATGATCCTCCAGCCCCAGCCTCCAAAGTGGTAGGACTGTAGGTATGTGCCTCAATGACAGGCTCACCTTGCCATGCTGCCTAGTATCTGAAAGTGAGAAATTCTCTCCCTATGTCTTGAGGGTTCACAGAGCCTTTGACTTGCTATAGTGGGTGCTCCTACAAGTAGGTGTTCCTTACCAGATGCCTTGTAGCTAGGCTATGAACATATAAAATAGTCTCTACCAATGACAAACAGGGGCTCAGATTTTAAATTGGAGGCTAATGTCCCAAGGAAGGAGACATGCATTAAGGAAGTTTGAAAAAAAAAAAAAAAAAAAAAAAAACAGCAACTACTACAGAACTGAAAATGTGAGGCCAGTATATCTCAAGGTATAAACTTCAACATCTGAGTATCTTTCCATAGTTGGCAATGACCTCCTCTGTGGCCCAGTTTTGCGGCACAATGGTAATCACTGTTTCTGGCTAGGCAGCCCCCAGATAGGCTTTCCAGTCCTACATGATCACTGCAAACAACACAGTATTCTAATAAATTTCTTTTATTTAAAGCAACTAGAGTTGGTTCCAGTAGCTGGCTTTTTTGATCATTATTAAACTCCCAATCTCTTTTCATACACAGGAAGAGCTACTTTTAAGACCCTTTCACACTCATGAAAAGGGGAAAACACATCTGCCCCATAAAGCTGTAAGGATTAAAGAAGAATGGCTATCTCATTTTGTACTTAGCAGTACAGAAGAAATTCAGTATGCATGTGTGAATGCGTGGGGTGTGTGTGTGTGTGTGTGTGTGTGTGTGTGTGTGTGTGTGTGTGTAGTTGCAGAATAACCAAACACATATACACATACATCCACTCCACACATCACACCTAGCCAATACTTTCGTCTAGCTTCAGAAAGCAAAAATAAAGCAAGCAGTTTCCTCTGGGAAGACTCAATGTGGCACTACATATGACTGTTTATTTTCTTCACTCCATGAAGGTAGAAGCCACATCCACTCTACCCATCGTGCTAATGCCAGAGCCTGGCAGAATGCCTATGCCTAGTACCTACATAATAAATATTTGCTGAACAAACCAATATACCAGATTTTTTTATCATTAAAAACCCCGATGGCTTTCATGTACAACAGCAGCTAATTACACACCTTGCTATTTTTTGCTGCCACTGTCCATGTGTTCCACCTTCCAACACAAAAAAGCCTGTTTTCTTTTTTTTTAAACAATGTCTCTAATGCTTCATGTAAGCAAGTTAGTAAAAAAGAACAACAATGGGAAAAAACCAGAAAGATTTAAATATTGTTTTCAAATCACCACTTGGAGTACCTCCACCCTCCCCAAAAGCAGGCAAAGACAGTAACCTGCAGCAGTCTTTCACATAACAATCTTTTCATCTGCTCTAAAGGAAAAATTCCAGTCACAAGTCCCCAGCAAATACTTAATCAACACCATGACTTAAGAGGGGTCTCAAGATTGCACAGTATCCTCCAATGAGTGATTTCTTGATGTTCACAGATGGAGTACAGTTTTTTAGGGTGAAGAAAGGGCTTAGAGACAAATCACTGATAGGGGGGCTGCAGACTGTTCATGTTCTCACATCTGACATTCCATTTGTAATCCAGGCTAGTCGACTCTCCAAAATAATTTGTCTTCAAAGAAAAGAGAAAGGCTAAGAAAATTTGGAACGTGTGATTTAAAACTAGCTGAATGCAAAGGAAATTGATTAGGCAGCAAGATCTCATTAATGGCGATGCACACTGAGTGACAGACAGGCCATGTGATGCTAGGCTAAGAAAGTATCTGATTTTAAGTTAGAACTGAAGTTAAGTCACACTTCAGTTGAACATTGCTTAAAATCAGAAATCAGACAAGGCCATCTGCATTTCTGAATCCTACTTCAGGAAATAACTTCAGGAAATAAAAGATTACTACTCACAAACTGCCTGATATACAAGGCATCCAAAATGCTACTCAACAGTTTTTTGGGTTTTTTGGTTTGTTTGTTTGTTTTTTTTTTTTTTTTTACAAACTTCGCCCAAAATGACTACATCTGAATACTATTTCTATGCAGCACTTAAGGAATTTTCCCGCAGAATCTGAAAAATTCTTAACATATAAAGACAAGATTCATTTGTATCTGGTGACAGCACTTGCAACTCTCTCCTCTATAATAAATGCCAACAATTTTCCTGGGACTTCCTAGAAACGGAAGCACACGCATGCTCTATCCCGGACCTCAAACCGACACCTGAGAAGGGAGCAACGAAACAGTTCCAATCAGGGGAGAGCAAACGCTGCCGAGACAGGTTGCCATGAAGTTGTAACCCGCACGTGTGCGCGACTCATCAAAGGAAAGGAAAATAGCCAACGAGTGTGGCGCCTGTCGCAAGAGAAGGAAACCTCCCAAACAAAAATTCCTTCAGCCAGTGACCCCATAAGGAAGCCCCTAGGGTCTCCGCCCAGAAAGATTAAAGTCACCCGCCAAACAGACCTGAGGGGCTGTCCGAGAGCACGCCACCTTCGGAAGAATTAAAAGCAGAGACCCTCCGCCCCACTCAATCATGCCGCGACCCCCACACTCCCAACCAGATGCCCCGAGCAGCGCTCGTCGCTCACCGCTTGTGCCCAGTTCGCAGTCGTCGCCGTGGACTGGCGCCATGGTCAGACAGTCTCCCGATTCCGCGCCAAGCAGCCCGAAACTGGCGCGGGGGCCGAGATAGGCGCCAGTACCGAAGCCAATCAGCGGCTCGGAAGGCTGTGGACTTCCGCCCGGAAGGCCACTGACGTGCAGCGCCGAGCCGCGCCCCGCCCCCGGCCTTCCCGCGGGAGCGCATTTGGCGCCCTGTGATGACCCCCGCGAGAAAAGCGGGAACCTCAGCGAGGCCTGAGGAGTACCGGAGAATGAAGCGGTCGGGCGCTGAAAAGAAACCTCCTAAAGACACTGCGCAGGCGCACGCGAAAAGGGGTTCTCTGGTCATGAGAAATGATTTTCTGGGAAAAGAAATGCGAGCGGGCATAAAAGGAAGGGATACTGTCTCTTCCTCTCGGTCACTGCTCCGTCTCTGTCCTCCCCACCCCAACCCCCCAAAAGAGACTTCCTCACCATACACAATTTATTCTTGCCTGGTCCCTTGTCTCTCTGAGTGTGGCTGTCCACAAAAATGTATGTCATAACCTAAAAGTATGTGCACCATCTTAAGCAAATGGCTCGTGACCGCCTTCAAAAGCAACAATCTGACCTCATGAGTACTGATGTAATGCACTTGACAAACAACAAAATGACTTATATGGTTTGTGCTTGTTTGAACATTTATTTCTTTTAAGAGACAGTTGTTGACAAAAAATATAACTTTCACCTCAAAGAAAAAAAAAAGTTATCAGTAAACTTCACTCTTGGGAGGTAGAGACAAGACGATAGTAACTTTGAACCCCAAATGGACTACTAAGTTTGAGGCTAGCATGAGCTACAGAGGAAGATCCTGCCTCAAAAAAGAAAGAGAGATGGATACAGGGGAAAGAAGAGGGAAGATTTAATGGTCGAACATTAAAAAGAAAAAATAATTGAGAAAACAAAAGATGGGAAGTGTTTAATGATATTTCACATTAGAAAGAGCAAAGGGTAAATTGATGTGTACATACTTAATTGCAACAATATATCAAATACTTATGTATATGAAATCCATAAGCAAAATTTGTATTTTGCCAAGATGATTGAATTATAAATACTTTGTTTCTAATGTTCTCTTTAACATTGGGAGAATTTAACACTCAGGTGGAGTTAGGCTTGGGGTTTGAGTCATACACTTCTCTACAACCTTGGCCTAGTTTCAGAGAACTAAGTCTCTTCTTTTATAAAATATTTCTACTTATCTAAGGAATTATTGTGAAATTTAATTGGAAAAATATCTGTACAATGTCATTAAGATCCCATCATCTGGAGCAGTGAGATGGCCCATGGGTAAAGGTGCTTGCTGCCCAGGCTGACTCTCTTCTCTGAGTCTGATCCTCTGAACCCACATGGTGGAAAGTAGAAAGAGAGAACTGATTTCCACAAGTTTTCCTCACACTTACACACACACACACACACACACACACACACACACACACACTCGTACATACATACATGAGCACAAAAATATGTAAATGAAATACATTTTTTTCCAAATTAAAGATCCCACTATCTGAGCTGGGTGCAAAAGCACATGCCTGTAATCTCAGCACTCAAGGTGCAGGAGGATAACAGGTTCCAGGACATTCTATGCTACATAGTAAGATCCAGTCTCAAAATTAAAAAAAAAAAAGCCACCACGTAAAAGACAGCTAACAATTTTAAGAGGGTGTTATTATCAGTGTAACCAAGTAACCAAAGGGCTATAACAGTCAAAATTATGAAATCAAGTGTTTCAACCAGCAGAAACTTTGATCAGTTAATACATTTGATTAGGATAAACTTTTTTGGTTATGTTGGTGCTTTACACACACTGACCACAGTGACCTTCCTAACTAACCATTTGAGGAGGCCAAGCAAGCAAGACATCTATCTATGTTCTTCTTTCTTCTCAGTAATGGAACACAAAGTTTCAACTAGGTGCATTGACAAAAAAGAACACTGTATTTCCAGGCTTTCCGTACCAAGAAAAAGGCTTAGCTATGCAACAAATTTCTATACCACAAAATGTGGTTTCACTATGGAGTGCTGGGAAACTTCTTTTTTCTTTTCTTTTCTTTTTCTCCCCCTTCTCTTTTTGTCTCTTCCAGCAACACAGATTTGATGGCTGAAGGTCCTGTAGCCATCTTGGGTCATGGAGTGACTGGAAAGGAAAGTCACATGCTGAAAATGTGGAACAGAATGATAAGATATGGGTCCCTATATATGGGCCACCATAACATACTTAAGCTGACTAACTCCAGACTTCTACGTGAAAGAGAAGTAAATATCAAACATATTTAAAAGCACTAATTTTGAGTTTCCTATTATATTTAGTGGAACCTATTTCTATAAAATAAACTTCTTTTTTACTTTCACCTTTTTCTTACTTATTGAAACTTAATAAAATAAGTACTAGATGAGAGATCTAGCCTCTTGATTTGTGTCACACCAAAGATGATACCCTTTTTCCATTGTACAGCTGTCTCTGCTGAATGCCAGTCTATGTCATTTAAATGACAGTAACCATTAAGAGCAGACAAATAACTCCATGGCATCCATTCATTCACCAAATGTTCATCAAGTGCCTATTTCTGGTATTGCTCAAGGCTCTGGAGATACGTTGGGCAAGAATCATTTTTCTGGAGATTATTTTCTACTTCAGCAATCTTTCTTTTATAAACTAGATTTTTTTTCTTTGAGAGAGAAGAAATAGGAGCAGAGAAGAGACAAAGGGGGGAAAGAAAGGAACCGGGGGTGGGGCAGGAAACAACTACACTGGTGGTGTTTTATCTTTGGCACAGTGACTGTGCCTTAATCCACTGCTATCTCAGCCAGCAACTGCAACTTTGCAGTTACCAACCTGCTTCTCTAGCAGTGGCCTGGCCGCTCAGGCCGAAGCCTGGAGAGAATTCTGTTCCGACAGGCAGCGGCTCTGTCGCTGCTGCTAAAAGTAGTTTTAACTATAAATATATGTAGTCTTATATAAATAAGACTCAAGATTCAAAGGCTGGGGTGGAAACCTGATAGCTCAGAGAGGTTGAGTAGTACCTAGCTAACCTTCTCTCTTTGCTGGTGTCTCCCAAAAAAAGCGTTCTTCTACTCCGTCAAACAACAACAAATAAAAAAACCTGTGCCACTCCAAGTCACTCCCTACTTCTTCCGGTGCATCTCTCTGTCTCTTCGAGATGCCCTCTAATGCTCTATGATTACTTTCTCTTAACTAGTTGCTAACTTAGCCTCCTGACCCAAGATTAATTTTATTTAATTAACACAAATGCAAACTTGGGGTTCACAGTGTGATCAAATGTCCCCCAACACACTAGCCGATGAGATTATATTCTGACATGCTTCCTAGGTATGCTTCTTAGGGAAAATCACCAAATTAGCACTTTGGTCTCAATATCTATGTGAGTTTGTTCATATGAATCTAGACCTTGTGCCTGATTTTCTTTAGGTAATATTGGCAAAATCAGCTTTAGGGTCATACAAAGATTCTAAGCTCAACCAGGCAATGTTATATATATATATATATTCGTGGCTGTGAAAGGATCATCTGCTAGCTGGAAAAAAATTAAGCAAATAGTAACAGAACTTGCATAATATGTTCTTTTTGTTTGTTTGTTTTTTGTTTTTCGAGACAGGGTTTCTCTGTGTAGCTTTGCGCCTTTTCCTGGAACTCACTTGGTAGCCCAGGCTGGCCTCGAACTCACAGAGATCTGCCTGGCTCTGCCTCCCGAGTGCTGGGATTAAAGGCGTGTGCCACCACCACCGCCCCGCTGCATAATTTGTTTTTAATGGTTCACAAAGAGTCTGAGTGACAGGAGGAATATAGAACTGTGCCCAAGTTCAAACCATTTCCCCTTCTGCATAAAATGTAAGAGCCCTCTCTTGTCTTACCTACCTAAAAGATGCATGGCACTGATGACTATGAAAGGGCTTCTCCTCCTACTCCTGGACAAAGCACACCACTCTGGATGACATTTGCTACCCTGTGCCCATGAGGTGCTGTAGTGTCTGATCCTAATGGAGTTTGGTTGAGTCCTTGGCCTAACAGGAAATATTCTGAGACTGAGACCAACTGAGTCAACACCCAATAGAGACAATTTAGCTCAAAATGAAATCCATGTCACCTCTAAAACAAGAATGGATGAGACCATCAAAATCAGGGACCAGACAGACTAAAATCAATGAATCTAACGAGGGACAGAGACAAACAGGTACATATCAGGGTTTCCCTAGCTTTAACACAAATAATCTCTTAATTAATTCACAGTGGATGTATGTTATTATTCTGGCTGCTCAGTATCTTGCTGTATGTGGGTCACTTTCGACATTCTGGATTTTGGAGGAGACAAACTATCAGCCTACAAACGGACAATGTTTCTGTCCCAGCAATGCTGCTAGCTACGGCATGAACGTGTCTCACTGGCCATTTCCATAAGGGATTGTGACTTTGGAGCTAGTGACACACACACACACACACACACAAGTTGAGCAGTATACAGAACCCCTGCAAATGCCAGTGTCCAGGCCACATGCAGAAATAGCCAAGATGCCCTTCACCAGAAAGCGCAAAGGTGTGAGTTTACCAGAGATTTAATCTTAAAATTCTCCCTTTGTCCCTGCCCACTTCAGCTGAGTTCTCCTAGACAGTCTGTGAGCTACTTGATATTCTCTCAGAAACATCTATTCCTTTTCTTCCTCATCATCACCATAGCCTGTCTGCCTGCATCCCCTCCCTCCTTCCTTCTTTCCACTGAAAATCAGTTTCTGTTGCTATTTCTAATATCCCTCTGAAACACCAATGTAATTTTTTTACTTTATGCTTGCTTCACGTGAACTAAGAAATCTCCTGATTAATATTTCAGACACTTGCGTACAAAGAAGAATACCGGACAGAGGATGAAAGCAGTCTTCAATTTGAAAATAATGATCCCCACAATCAACTAACAGGTGATTGTTCTACCTAAAACATGTCTTTTGCCAGGCGGTGGTGGCGCATGCCTTTAATCCCAGCACTCAGGAGGCAGAGGCAGGCGGATCTCTGTGAGTTCGAGGCCAGTCTATAGATCGAGTTCCAGGACAGGTTCCAAAGCTACACAGAGAAATCCTGTCTCGAAAAGCCAAAATCAAAACAAAACAAAAACAAAAACAAAAACAAAAACAAAAACAAAAAAAAACATGTCTTTTATGAGCTTAAGTAAAGTAGGACTGTTCTCAAGGGAATATCTTTGGGTGTTCAAAGAGAATCCAGCCAATACCTACAATACTAAGGACAAAAATCTGGGCTGTGAAGACTCAGAAGGGTAACTCCAAGAATCCTCCTCTACAGAAGGCCAGCACTTGGCACTCCCAGACCGTAGTCCCAGAGACACACTCTCACTAACCAGAGAGCCCCTCTGTGAGATCTGACCTTTATAAATATCGCTGTCTTGTCTCTAATTGTATTCAGTCATTAAAGAGTAAATTCAATATCTTTTCTTATTCATTTCTTGAAGGCAAAATAATTTTGTAAGATCTGGTTTTCCAGCTCTACTAAGCTAAGAAGAAAAGGAGAGATACTAAACTAGACATTAATTGTTCTGTTTCATAACCATTCCATATCATATTGTTAGTAACACTTGAGCTATTAGCTCAGTCCAGAAAAATGGACAGTAACTTTAATGTGTGTGATTATGTACATCTATTACTACGTTTTACAGCCTATAAGAGTTAATCTTGAAGACCAGAATATAAAGAGGCTATCTCTTTGGATGACTTGAATCCTAATCCCCATAGTCCTAGGAACTTCTGGACAGAAAATTCCATTTTTATGAGGATGATCATAAAACGTAGTTAATTATATGTAGATAGCTTTGTGAGTGATATTTTATTCCTTTTTTTTAGTTTTTGGTTTTTGTTTTGTTTGTTTTATAGCCCAGACTGGCCTTGAACTCCTGATCAACCTGCCTCTACCTCCCAAGTGGTAGGATTACCTACAACTACATCATATACATCTTAATTAAATAGCATTAATGTAACCAAAAATATAGAATGAAATTAACTGTCTTTGTGAAACACTTTTACACCATCAATTTTAGCCATTAAGCCAATGCATAATGTCCTTGGTCCTGCTCTCTTACAGAACAATGTTTACTCTATGCCTTTACTCGAACCAAAATGAATTATTTGCCAGTCAAAAGATCTTCTGTGATAACAGGCCTTGGATCATTGTGTGAATATGCAATGTCACTCTGAATGAAAACCTCCCCTAAAGAGCACTATTATTGTTTCAAAACCTTCTAAAACATCAGGGAAAACTGCCACTCTGGAATGGACAACTTGAACTCATGTAGTAAGTATTAAAGTTACTGGATAGGGCAAGAAGATGACTCAGCAGGTAAGGATGCATGCTGCTAAGCCTGACAACCTGAGTTTCATCTCCGGGACCCACATAGCAGAAGGAGAGAACTGACTCCCACAAGTTGTCTTTTGACCACCATACATGTGCTGTGGGACATTCATACACACCACACCACACGCACTAAGTAAATAAGTAAATGCAGTTTTAAAAATCTAACACAAAATTTAAACAAGGTTAACAAAGACGGCCAATGTGAATTTCAGAAGAGGAAGACAGCATGAGGGTTTCATAAATTACATCTGATCAATCTTCTAAAAAGCAGTGGTTCTCAGCCTGGCTGCAAATTTGAATCATCTGAGTGGTTCTTCCAAATGCCAGATCTTTTGAGGATGAGACACTAATATGCAGCCAAAGCTGGGGACAAGTATCCTTAATGGAGCATTGTGAACTTCAGTGGGATGGGTAACCTGCTGAGAAACAGTCAGCCAACCAGTATGTAGGCACAAGTGCTTGGGCCCAGCTCCTACCATAAGGCAGAAGGGCTCATCCTTTGCCTGAATCTCATGTTATTCAGTCCTGTGGCTTCCTGTAATCTGAATAATAACTAGGTTTATAAAAAGAGTGAAGGGTTTGTTTTATAGCCATTGGCTTTAAAAGATCATCCTAGAAACAGGAAACAAAAGGTGCTGAAAGCCGTGGTGGGGGGATGTATGCCAAACATTACTTGGAAGGCAAACCTGCTGAAAATTTCATATAGATATATAAATTTGGCACCCTTCAGAACATAGATAAGTTATCCTTAGATCCAGACGAGACATTACCTCTTGATTGACCTTTACTCTCATTCTCCTCCGTTGCCATAAATAATGTTTAGCTGCACTTACTGATACCTATACTCAGGATACCTGTACCTTTTTGATTCAGTGGACACATTCCTAATGAAGCCTCTTAATCCTTACTTGAATTTTACAGGTTGTACATTTCCTTAAGTTCTTAACTAAATGTCTCAATTTGAGATGATTGTAAATTCACAAGCAGTTGTAAGAAACAATGCAGAAGGAGTCCACATACTCTTTACCCAGTACACAAATAATCAGCCAAGCTATATGTGGACAGAGATGTGTGAACACTTTACGTAGTACCTCCCAATGGTAGCATTTTCACATTAGCCATGGATATATACTAACCTGTGTGTGCTCTATTTTTATAATTATGTGTACCGCATCTATACAAATATGTTTATTTCTCTTGGATAAATACTTAAATCATGGGATTGCTGGTAAATACATGTTTATCTTTAAAATAAACTGCTTATTTTAAGGTGACTGAGCCACTTTTCATTCTCCCAGCAATGTGAGAGATCCAGGCATTATGCATCGTCAGCAGTACTGTCAGATTCTATTTTAAATTCCTGCCTAGTGGTGCATATTAATATGCTATTGTGAATCTTAGCATGCACTTCTGGGGTGACTACTGATATTAGGAGTTTTCACATGTGCTTTTAGCCACTCATAACCCTTTCCCCCTCGCTGCATATATTGTTTTATTTCCTGCTTTAATGGAGCAGTTCATATGGTTCTTTTTTATTTCCTCTTTTGGTATAAAAGTTAATGTATTTTAACTTATTAGTGATTGCCCTGAGATTTACAAGTACACATTTTAAAATAATAGAAGTCCACTGCCAAGTTATACTGAAATGCAGATAACTTTTCTTCTTAATTTCTTTTAATTTTTAGATATACCCATTGGGACTGGGCTCCACCACTCTGCATTTTGATTGGTTGTAGTTTTCTGTAGTGGTCTCTATCTGTTGCAAAGATAAATGTCCTTAATGAGGGGTAAAGACTTTTATTACCACTCCTAGCCTTAACTGAGGAGCTCCTGAGGGACAGAATCAGTTTTCGTTAAGAGTATGGGCACTGGTAGCTCAACAACACTCCAGAGGATGGCCCCTACACCCAGGAATATATTGGTAGTCAAATTGGATTTGCTAGGTTATTAAAAACTAAAAGAGGACATGAAGTTGAGGATGCAGGGAGATGGTGGTGAATAGAGGAGACATTAAGGGGAGAAGTTGGGGATGAGTATGATTAAAATGCATTGTATGAAATTCTTGAAAAATTAATAAAATATTTGTCAAAATTTTATTACATTTATTTAGGAAAGTTAAGAGATGAGGTGGATGTGGAAAGCATTAAGGACAGGAGTGGGGTAAATATGATCAAAATACACTGTATGAAATTCATAAAGAATTAATAAAATATTTTAATCTTTTTTATGTATTTATTGTGTGTTTACATGTGCATGCGTGTGTGTGTGTGTGTGTGTGTGTGTGTGTGTATGTGTCATGCCATGCATATGGAGGTCAGAGGACAACTTAGGGAACAGTTCTCTCCTTTCACCATATAGATCCCAGGGAATGAATGAATGCAGGTCATCAGACTTGGCAGCAAGCACCTTTACCCAGTGAGCCATCTCATCAGACCAAATGCCAGGTGTCTTTAACTGAGTATTCCCAGCTCCTCATCCCCTTGCCTCAGTACATTGGTGCCATTCATGTCATTTATTCATCTGCTATAACTAGTCACTACATAGTCACTATGTTTTCAATGGTTGGTTTAGATTAACTAGGAGTAAGAAATGGATTTTACCTTAATCTGTTCCTTACCTGATATGCTTCTTTCTCCATGCAGATCCCAATTTCTGAACTACCCTATTTTTCTACTACCCAAATTTCGTTAACATTTCTTGTAGGAGGAGGCTGGTGATGAATTTCTTTCTGTTTTTATTTGTCTGAAAAGTTTTTATTGCTTTTTGATGTGTTTTTGCAGATTTATTTTTTGAAGACCACATGTAGAATAAGAAGTTATTTGAATGCCACATATAAAAGAAAAAAAAAAAACAAGAAAGCATTGTAAGTAGCATTTAATTTCCTACAAGAGAATAATCATTTAAATATGGTAATTATCTAAAACGATGAAAATTTTAGCAATCTCTAAGGGTCCCCATATTTTGATATAAAATAGATGGACAGGACTTAAACAGCTTTAGGAGTAGTGAAAAACTTTGGTAATTGACATAACATTTTTTTTCTTTTGCACTTTTTTTTGTCATTTTTTTTTTTTATTTTGCAATACAATTCAGTTCTACATATCAGCCACGGATTCCCTTGTTCTCCCCCCCTCCCGTCCCCCTCACCTTCCCCCCAGCCCACCCCCCATTCCCACCTCCTCCAGGGAAAAGCCTCCCCCGCAGACTGAGATAAACCTGGTAGACTCAGTCCAGGCAGGTCCAGTCCCCTCCTGCTGTGGGATGGTCTGTATGTCAAGTGTGTTGCTGATTGGTCAGTAAATAAATCACTGATTGGCCATTGGCTAGGCAGGAAGTATAGGCGGGACAAGGAGAAGAATTCTGGGAAGTGGAAGGCTAAGGGAGAGACACTGCCAGCCACCATCAGGACAAGGAAGATGTAAAGTACCGGTAAGCCACAAGCCACGTGGCAAGGTATAGATTTATAGAAATGGATTAATTTAAGCTGTAAGAACAGTTAGCAAGAAGCCTGCCACGGCCATACAGTTTGTAACGAATATAAGTCTCTGTGTTTATTTGGTTGGGTCTGAGTGGCTGTGGGACTGGCGGGTGTCAGAGATTTGTCCTGACTGTGGGCCAGGCAGGAAAACTCTAGCTACACCCTCCTCCCAGGCCGAGCCAAGCAACCCTGCATAGGCCCCAGGTTTCAAACAGCCAACTCATGCAATGAGCATAGGACCCGGTCCCACTGCCAAATGCCTCCCAAACAGATCAAGCCAATCAACTGTCTCACCCATTCAGAGGGCCTGATCCAGTTGGGGACCCCTCAGCCATTGGTTCATAGTTCATGTGTTTCCATTCGTTTGGCTATTTGTCCCTGTGCTTTATCCAACCTTGGTCTCAACAATTCTGGCTCATATAAACCTCCCTCTTTCTTGCTAATTGGACTCCCAGAGCTCCACCCGGGGCCTAGCCATGGATCTCTGCATCCAGATCCCTCAGTCGTTGGGTGGGGTTTCTAGCATGACAATTAGGGTGTTTGGCCATCCCATCACCAGAGTAGGTCAGTTCGGACTGTCTCTCAACCATTGCCAGCAGTCTGTTGTGGGGGTATCTTTGTGGATTTCTGTGGGCCTCTCTAGCACTTTGCTTCTTCCTAGTCTCATGTGGTCTTCATTTACCATGGTCTCCTATTCCTTGTTCTCCCTCTCTGTTGTTGATCCAGCTGGGATCTCCCGCTCCCCCAAGCTCTCTTTCCCTCGACCCTCGCCCTTCATTACCCCCACTCATGTCTAGGCTGTTCATGTAGAACTCTTCCATTTCTCCGTCATTGGGCGATCCCCTTGTCTTTCTTTGGGTCCTGTTTTCCAGGTAGCCTCCCTGGTGATGTGAGTAGCAGTCCAGTCATCCTTGTTCCACATCTAGTATCCTCCTATGAGTGAGTACATACCATGTTTGTCTTTCTGAGTCTGGGTTACCTCACTCAGGATGATTTTTTTCTAGTAAAAACCGACATGTGGACCAATGGAATCGAATTGAAGACCCTGACATTAATCCGCACACCTATGAACATATGATTTTTGACAAAGAAGCTAAAAGTGCACAATGGAAAAAAGAAAGCATCTTCAACAAATGGTGCTGGCATAACTGGATATCAACATGTAGAAGGCTGCAAATAGATCCATATCTATCACCGTGCACAAAACTTAAGTCCAAGTGGATCAAGGACCTCAACATAAATCCAGCTACTCTGAACCTGCTAGAAGAGAAAGTAGGAAGTAGTCTTGAACGCATTGGCATAGGAGATCACTTCCTAAATATAACACCAGTAGCACAGACACTGAGAGAAACAATCAATCAATGGGACCTCTTGAAACTGAGAAGCTTTTGTAGAGCAAAAGATACGGTCAACAAGGCAAAGTGACAGCCTACAGAGTGGGAAAAGGACATAACATTTTTGTTGTATCACTATTTCAAAGCTACACAAAAGATTATAAAATCAAAATAACAAAATTCAGATAACTAAGTTTTAAACACACATACACACACACACACACACACACACACACACACAGAGAGAGAGAGAGAGAGAGAGAGAGAGAGAGAGAGAGAGAGAGAGAGAGAGAGAGAATTAGTACATATTCACAATAATGGGAAACAAAGGTGAGACTCCAGCCAGAGAAGCAGTTAAGCTAACTGCAGATCTTTACCTCTTTTTGCTCCTCCAAATCCAACCCCACCCCCACCCCGCCATCTCATCCCTAGCTCTATGGCAGACCACCTGCTGCATCCTCCCATCCCACCCTGCTCCCATCTCCAGTGGATCACACAGATCTTCCCTTTCAAAATTCATTGCCCAGACTCATCAAATTCTCCCATCTCTCACTCTAGCGGGCATTCCCTGGGAACTCGGAGGCAGGGAAACAGGTAAGCTAGCTGCAGATCTTTACCTCTTTCTCCATTCCTCCAAGTCCAACCCCCCAGTCTCATTCCCAACTCTAGAGCAAATCACCTGCTGTGGCCTCTTCATCCATTCCTCACCTCCTGCATTCCTCCCTGCTGTTGACCCCTTAAGCCCCACATCCTAGCCCATCCTCATTCCTAAGTGTCAGCTCCCAATACCTAGAAACACATTTACCTGAACTCCAAGTGATCACATCTATTAGGTTCCCAGAAGAATTTCCTGCCATGCAACACACAGCCACCACACTCTCCTAAGAACCGGAGAAGGCAACAGAAACCAAGGAACAATATACCCACCCAACAAGGACAAGACCAGATATCAGCACATAGAACTATAATCTTCCCAAATGCAGATGTCTAGACACCAGCATAAGAACACAATAACATCCAGAACAATATGTCTGCAAGAGGACCCACCAACCCTACCACAGCAGGCCCTGAAAATTGTAACATAGCTGAAGCACAAAATAAAAACCTTAAAGTAGCCTTTATGAATATGTTAGAGGAAATAAATAAATCCCTTACAGAAATCAACAAAAAACACAAACAAACAGAGGAAGGAAGTGAATGAAACAGCTCAAGATCTAAAAGTGGAAATAGAATCAATAAAGAAAACTCAAACAGGCTAGAGAGATGGCTCAGAGGTTAAGAGCACTGGCTGCTCTTCCAGAGATCCTGAGTTCAGTTCCCAGCAACCACATGGGGACTCATAACCATCTTGAATAAGATCTGGTGCCCTCTTCTGACAGGCAGGGATACATGCAGACTGAACACTGTATATATATATGTCTCTAAAAAGAAAGAAAGAAAGAAAGAAAGAAAGAAAGAAAGAAAGAAAGAAAGAAAGAAAGAAAGAAAGAAAGAAAGAAAGAAAGAGAAAAGAAAACTCAAACTGCCTAGTGTGAGGTGGCACTCACCTTTAATCCCAGCACTCAGGAGGGAGAGGCAAGCAGATCTCTGAGTTCAAGGCCAGCCTAGTCTACAGAGCAAATTCCAGGACTGCCAGGGCTACACAGAGAAACCTTGTCTCGGGAGGAAAAATAAAAGAAAACCAAATCTGATGGAAATCTTGAAATGAAACATTTATCAACTTGAACAGGAACCTCAGAGACAAGCCTTACCAACAGAATACAAGAGATGGAAGATAGAATCTCAGGCATTGAAGACACGATAGAAAAAATGGATACCTCAGTCAAAGAAAATGTTAAATCTAAAAAAAAAAAAAAAAAAAAAAAAATCCTGGCAACCTAAGATACTAGGAAAAGACCAAACCTAAGAATAATAGGAATAGAGGAAAGAGAAGAATACTAGCTCAAAGGCCCAGAAAATATTTTCAACAAGATCATAGGAGAAATTTTTCCTAACCTAAAGAATGAGATGCCTATAAAGGTACAAGAAGCATATAGAATGTCAAATAGATTGGACCAGAAAAGAATGTCCCATCGCCACATAATAATCAAAACACTAAACATACAGGACAAAGAAAGAATATTAAAAGCTACAAGGGAAAAAGACTAAGTAACATATAAAGACAGATCTATTACAATTACATCTGACTTTTCAATAGAAACTCTAAAACCCAGAAGGGCCTAAACAGATGTTCTACAGACTCTAAGAGACCACAGATGCCAGCCAAGACTACTATCCCCGACAAAACTTTCAATCACAATAGATGGAGATATTAAGACATTCCATGATAAAACCAAATTTAAACAATATCTATCTGTAAATTTAGCCCTACAGAAGTTTCTAGAAGGAAAATTCCAATGCAAAAAGGTAAACCACATCCAAGAAGACAACAAAGAATAAATAATTTCAGACAAGCAAATCAAAAGAGGAGGAAAAGACCATACAGTCACAACAAAGTAACAGGAATAACAAACATTGCTCATCAATAACTCTCAACAACAATGGTCTCAATTCCCCAATGAAAAGAAACAAACAGACTGGATTTTTAAACAGGATCCATCCTTCTGCTGCATCCAAGACACATACCTTAACATCAAGGATAGATATCTACTTAGGGTAAAAGAATGGAAAAAGACAAGAAGCATTCTGGCATAGCCATTTTAATAACTGACTAGACTTCAAACCAAAACCAATCAGGAGTGTTAACAAAGGACTCTACATACTTGTCAAAGGAAAGAACCACCAAGAGGACACTGCAGTTCTTAACATCTATGCACCAAATACAAGGGCACCCAAGTTTGATAAAGAAATACTACTACAGCTTAAATCACATATTAACCCTCACACTCTGATAGTGAGAGACTTCAGTACCCCAGTCTCACCAATTGGCAGGTCATCCATACAAAACTAAATAGAGAAATGTTGGTGCTAATTGGTGTTATAAACCAAATGAACCTAACAGATATTTAAAGAGCATTTCGCCCAAACAAAAGAATATTCCTTCTTATTTGCACTTCATGAAACTTTCTTCAAAATTGGCAACATTCTTATAAACAAAGCAAGTCTCGTCAGATACAAGAAAATTGAAATAACCCCCAGCATCCTATCAGCATCACAGATTAAAGCTGAGTATCAACAACAGAAACAACAAAAAGCCTACAAACTCATGGAAAATGAACAACTAACTGTTGAATAAAAAAATGGGTCAACTCACTGTTGCACACTCTAGCACAAAGTTTGAGAGAGGTAATATTATAAAGAAAACAACAATAGCTAACTACTGTAGGTACATTTGTTTCTCACCATTGTGCTCAGGACTTTCTAATTCACTTCTCACTAATTTTTCTGTTTTATGTATGAGCAAAGAGACCAAGAATCTAAGTAAGTTGCCCAAAGACTTATGATAGTTCAAGGTGGAACCAGGCCAGAGGTTTCTAAACACACCACTCTACTGCAGCCATAAGTCCATGTATTGCCCCAATATTGTTTCCTCAATGAAAAGCCTTTCTCTTTTAATTCCAGACTAACTTTACTCAGGCTCTTCTTGGAGTACAGAGTCCTTGTTACTGCTATACTAGCACATGCACGTGTTGTGTTGTGTGATATTTTGTTTGTGTTCTGACAAATAAAGCTTTCCTGGAGATCAGAGGGCAGAGCTAGCCACTAGTTAACCATAGAGGCCAGGCAGTGGTGGCATGCACCTTTAATCCCAGCCCTTGGGAGGAGGAAGTAGGAAGATCAGGAGTTCAAAGCCACCCTGGGCTATACAAGATTGAACCAGTCTAAAAGAGAAACAGAACTGGGCAGTGGTGGTACACATCTTTAATCTCAGAATTAGGGAAGTGGAGACAGGAATATAAAGTGGGTGAAGACAGGATCTTGCCTCCCATTCTGCCTGAGGATTTGTAGAGGTAAGAAGTTTCTAATGGCTGCTGCTCTGCTTCTCTGATCTTGAGCTTTCACCCTCGATATCTGACTCTGGGTTTATATCATTAAGAGTACTTAGTTATTGTTATTCTGCTCACTAATACCAAAAGCTATAGTTGTTGTCCCTCATCCCACTGTTAGGGTCCTGGAGAAGTCTCGCAAAAGACTACCATCTATGTATGCAGTCAACAAGAGTGTTTATTATTTCAAGAAAGATTCCAGCATGCTGGGGTCAACCATCCTATACAAAGGCAAAATGGTGATGACCCTGAGAAGAGCTTGCAGGCTTCTTTTAAGCACAGCTAAGGGGAGGTCCTAGGGCAGCTAGGTCATCTTAGATATGATTGACTTAAGCAAGTGGCAATCATATTAGTACATTCTAATTGGCTAGGACTAGTGAGGGGCTGGTTAAGGCTACAGCTTTTCCATTTTGGGGCAGGCCTGGACAAGTCTCAGGCTTTGTCCTTATTTGGATATCTGCTGGCTGTGGCTCAGGCCTGGCCTGGTACTGCACATACCAGACCTCCTTGTCCTTGCTGTTGGCAGGTATTGGAGATTGATTGTCTTTTGCTCATGGCTCTTCCTCAGAAACTGGTTGCTTAGTCTCAGGAAACTGAAATTGAGGCCTGATCTCTGAGAGAAGACTTAGCAGTCTGTTATAACTTCTGCTTAGTCCTCTTACCCACCACTCCTTTAATGTTAGTGTCAGTAACATGGGATGCAGGTACTCAGTTAATAGATTTAAAAGAAGTGAATGAAGAAGAAACACAAGGCCACTCTTCTGTGAGGCAGAAAAAGGAACACATGGGTCAGATGCTTGCTTTCATGTCTTGGGGACAGGGTTGGGCTCCAGTGTTGACAGATCTTCAGGGAACCACTTCTGGACAGAATGTTTCTGGCTCTTCATGCTTAGTAGAGTGATGGCCAGGAGAGTGTGAGGTGACTGTTCTATCTGTCAAATCCTTGTCAATTTTAGTCTGTGTTTTATTTTTAAAGGCAGTTCTTAAAGAGGCAAGATATTTGACATCTATACAGAGATTTATTTTTCTTTTCCTTTTCTTAAGGACAGGTTCTCACTTTGTAGCCCAGGCATCCTGGAATTTACTATGTAGCCCAGAATGGCCTTGAATTTACCTCAATCCTCCTGCCTCAGCCTTCTAAGTGTATGAGATCACAGATATGAGTCACCACACCCAACTTTATCCAGAAATTTCTAATTGGGGCATTTAGAGTTTTCTACAACCACCACAGAGACTCTTGGGAGTCAAGAAGGTAATTTGGTTCAACATGACTATGTTTGTTTGAAAGAAAATGGTCTCAAAAGGGAGTAGAACTATTAGGAAGTGTGGCCTTTTTGGAGTAGGTGTGGTCTTATTGGATGAAGTGTGTCACTGTGGAGACAGGCTTTGAGGTCTCATATATGCTAAAGCCATGCTCAGTGCCACAGTCTACTTCCTGTTGCCTGTGAGTCAATATGTAGGACTCTCAGCTCCTTCTCCAGAACCATGTCTACCTGCATGCTGCCTTGCTACCTGACATGGCAATAATGGACTCTGAAATGTAGTGAGCCACCCCAATTAATATTTTCCTTTATAAGAGCTGCCATGGTCATGGTGTCTATTGACAGCAACAGAAACCCTAACTAAGACAATGACGAAGTATCCAGTGTTGGTTTAAACTTTGTGAGTCTAACTCTGAATAGTTTATTTTAGGCATATTTAAGCACAAAACAGTTTGATGAAAACTTTCCTAATGATACATGCATACAATAAATCATATATAAATCTCCTTGAAGAACAAAATAAGCTAAATAAAGATTTGATACAACTCCATCAAAAAAAGAAAGAAAAGAACAGAAAAATGATTCAAGACATAAATTAGGAAATAAATTAAAGACTTTCTAGAATTGAATGAAAATGAATACATAACATACCCAAACTTATGGGATACAAGGAAGGCCATTCTAAGAGGCAAGTTTATAACATTGAGTGCCTACATTAAAAAAAAATGATGCGATCTCATATTAGGTAATTAACAGCACACCTGAAAATTCAAGAACAAAAAGAAGAAATCACACCTTAGAGAATTAAACAGCAAGAAATAATCACACTCGAGACTGAAATCAATAAAATAGAAACAAGAAAAAACAATCAATGAAACCAAGAGTTTGGTCTTTAAGAAAATCATTAACTTTGGCAAACTCATATTGAAATTAACTAAAAGACAGAGAGAAAGAATATCCAAATTAACAAAATTAGAGGTAAAACTGGGTGGCGGTGGCGCCTACTTTTTAATCCCAGCACTTGGGAGGCAGAGCTAGGCGGATCTCTGTGAGTTTGAGGCCAACTTGGTCTACAGAGCGAGATCTAGGACAGGCACCAAAACTACAAAGAGAAACCCTGTCTCGAAAAACAAAACAAAACAAAAATTAGATATGAAAAGGAAGACATAAGAGACACCAAGGAAATCCAGAGAATCATCAGGACATACTTTAAAACTCTATATTCCACCAAATTGGAAAATCTAAAAGAAATGGATAATTTTTTAGATACATACAATTTACTAAAGTTAAATCAAGATTAGGTAAGCAATCTAAACAGATCTATAACCCAAAGTGAAATAGAAGCTGTCATTAAAATCTCACAACAACAACAACAAAAAGCCCAGGGCCAGATGGTTTTATCGCAGAATTCTTTTTCTTTTCTTTCCTTTCTTTTCTTTCTTTCTTTCTTTCTTTCTTTCTTTCTTTCTTTCTTTCTTTCTTTCTTTCTTTCTTTGGTTTTTTTGGAGACAGATTTTCTCTGTGTAACAGCCCTAGCTGTCCTGAAAATGGCTTTGTAGATGAGGCTAGCCTCGAACTCACAGAGATCTGCCTGCCTCTGCCTCTGCCTCCTGAGTATTTGGATTAAAGGCATGCACCACCACACCTGGCTTCAGAATTCTACTATACTTTCAAAGAAGAGTTAATGCCAATGGTCCTCAAATTATTCTATAAAATAGAAACAAAAGGAGCATTGCCTAATTCATTTTATGAGGCCACAGTTACCCTGATACCCAAACCACATAAAGACTCAACAAAGAAAGAGAATTACAGACCATTTCCCTTATGAATATTGATGCAAAAAGTCTCAATAAAACACTTGCAAACAAAATCCAAGAACACATCAAAAAGATCATGCATCATGATCAAGTAGACTTCATCCCAGAGATGCAAGGATGGTCCAATACAAAAATAAGTAAATATAATGAATGATATAAAGAAACTGGAATTAAAAAACACACACACAATCATCTCATTAGATATAGAAGAGGCCTTTGACAAAATCTAGCACCCTCATGATAAAAGTTCTGGAGGGATTAGGGATACAAGGGATATACCTAAATATGACAAAGGCAGCTTATAGCAAGCCCATTGACAACATGAATTTAAAAGGAAACTCAAAGCAACCCCACTAACATCAGGAACAAGAAAAGGTTGTCCATTCTCTCCATACCTATTCATTTTAGTAATTAAAGTCTTAGCTAGAGAAATAAGACAACTGAAGGAGATCAAGGGGATATAAATTGTAAAGAAAGAAGTCAAAGTATCTTTACTGGCAGATGATATGATAGTACACTTAAGTGATTCGAAAAATTCCACTGGGAAACTCCTACAGCTGATGAACACTTTCAGCAAAGTAGCTAGATACAAAATTAACTAAAAAAAAATCAGTAGCCCTCCTATATACAAATGGGAAACAATATCTTTCACAATAGCCTCAAATAGTATAAAATATCTTGGGTAACTCTAACCAACTAAGTACTACTTGTATGATAAAAACTTTAAGATATTGGAGAGAGAAATATCAGAAGATGGAAAGATCTGCCATGCTCATGGATAAGTAGGATTAATATAGTAAAAATGGCCATCCTACCAAAAGCAATCTAATCCACATCAAAACTCTAACACAATTCTTTACAAATCTTGAAAGAACAATCCTCAGTTTCATATGAAAAAACAAAAAACCCAGGATAGCTAAACACAATTCTGAATAACAAAAGAACTGTTGGAGGTATCACCATCCCCAACTTCCAATTATACTACAGAATGATAGCAATAAAAACTTCATGGTATTGGTACAAAAACAGACATGATAATCAATGGAACCAAATTGAAGCCCCAAACATAAATCCATACACCTATGGACATCTGTTTTTTTGTTGTTGTTGTTGTTGTTGTTGTTTCTTTTGTTGTTTTGGTTTGGTTTTTTGAGACAGGGTTTCTCTGTGTAATAGCCCTAGCTGTCCTAGAACTCACTCTATAGACCAGGCTGACCTCAAACTCACACAGAATCACCTGCCTCTGCCTCCCAAGTGCTGAGATTAAAGGCATGTACCACCACTGCCTAGCAGACACCTGGTTTTTCGTAAAGACCCAGAAGGCTTTTGGAAAAGACTTTCTGAACAGAACACCATTATCACGGGCACAAACAATTGATAAATGGGACCTCATAAAGCTTCTGCAGCGAAGGACTCCATCATTTGGACAAAATGGCAGCCTATAGAATAGGAAAAGATTGTTAACTACACATCCAATAGAGAGCTAATATCCAAAATATATAAAGAATTCAATAATTTAGATATGAAGAAAACAAATAACCCAATTGTTGTGGAATTGTAGCATGAATCTTAAAAGTTCTTATTAATAAAAAACAAACCTGGAGCTGGGTATTGGGGTTAAATGCTTGAAGATCAGAGAAGCAGAACAAGCCACAGCCACCTCACCTCGCCAATTCCTCAGGTGATCCTGTTTCCTCAGACTGGATGCCTCTCAGCTGAACTGTGCTACTCAAAAGTCTAAAAGCTTAACCAGCTCTAGTTCCTGGTCCTCACGCCTTAAATACCTTTCTGCTTTCTGCCATCACTTCCTGGGATTAAAGGCTCTTGTTACCACGCCTGGCTGTTTCCAGTGTGGCCTTGAACTCACAGAGATCCAGGTGGATCTCTGCCTCTGGAATGCTAGGATTAAAGGCGTGTGTGCCACCATTTTCTGGCCTCTGTATCTAGTGGCTGTTCTGTTCTCTGACCCCAGATAAGTTTATTAGGATGCACAATATTTTGGGGAACACAATATCACCACATGGAATATTTCTTTACACTATGTGAAGGTATGTCACTGTGATTGATTTAATAAAAATCTAAATGTCCAATAGCTAGGCAGGATTTTGGGGGCAAAGAGAATGCCAGGAAAAAGAAGGACAGAGAAGCCAGACAGATGTGGAACAAATCAGACACACAAAATGGGATGGAGGTAAAAGTCATGTGGGAGAATGTAGATTAATAAAAATATGGGTTAATTTAAGTTGTAAGATCTAGTTAGAAACAAGCCTAAGCTATCGGCTAAGTTTTCATAATTAATAAGAAGTCTCCATGTGGTTATTTGGGAGCTGGCAGACAGGACAGAAAATGTCCACTACATATGTCACCCAACACGAGGCTCAAACCCACAGCCCTGATATTAAGAGTCTCTTGATCTACCAACTGAGCTAGCTGGGCATTGGGTGCCATTTGTAAGCGAACTTTTTCTGTCCTGCCTGCCAGCTCTCAAATAACCACATGGAGACTTCTTATATCCAAACATAGTGCCTGAGAAAGCTAAGAAAAGTTCTGGACAAGGAGTTGAATATAGTTTCCTACTCCTGCAGTCTCTCAGGTGGGCTGGTGTGCTCAGCAGCATACAGAGGCACAGCTATTAGCTGCTGCCTGTGGGCTGGAGCCAGCTGCCCATGCCATGTGTCAGTGCCATACACTAAGCTGAGCTACTCAGTGGCTGACATGGAAGTTTAAGATTTGTCTCATACAATCAGAGAATGATGCAAGTGCTCAGTTAAGACAGATTCAGATGGAAACAAACCTTTAAACAGATTATAGTGTGTTTAAAAAAATCTACATAGGCTTAAAAAAGAAAAGAAAATGGGTATAGATTGTAGCTAGAGTTTTCCTGCCTGGCCCACAGTCAGGACAAATCTCTGACACCCGCCAGTCCCACAGCCACTCAGACCCAACCAAATAAACACAGAGACTTATATTCGTTACAAACTGTATGGCCGTGGCAAGCTTCTTGCTAACTGTTCTTACAGCTTAAATTAATCCATTTCTATAAATCTATACCTTGCCACGTGGCTTGTGGCTTACCAGGATCTTCATATGCTGTTTGTCATCGTGGCGGCTGGCAGTGTCTCTCTCACCCAGCTTCCTGTTCTCTCCATTCTCCTCTCTGTTAGTCCCGCCTATACTTCCTGCCTGGCCACTGGCCAATCAGTGATTTATTTACTGACCAATCAGTAACACATTTGACATACAGACCATCCCACAGCAATAGATAGTCATAGAAAAAATAAATAGTTTAAAATAATAGGATAAAGTATTTAAAGAGAAAATAGAATAATATAAAACAAGGAGGAATAAGCCACCTAGAGATTGGAAATACACAGGGAGTCTGCATCCTGTATGTCATTGTGTTGTCTTTGAATTTTTTGATTGCTGATGAATAAATGATAGCTGCTGAGAGACACTGGATTATGGAAACTGCTAAATTAAACCAACCTGTATATTTTAAAAATGTCTTAACTTCAAAATGGAAGTAAAAAAATATGGTGTGTTGGAGAAGAGATTATGCTTTTGTTTCCACAGAAAACGAAAGGCTGTGGATTCATTCAAGGTTAAAGAGGATAAAGTTTGATCAGGAGAGACCCCCCCCCTGAAAATCCTGGCTACAGATATAAAGAAATAAATCTAGAAAAACTATAAAACAGGTGATGTATATTTTACCTTCTCAAACATAAAACAAAAATCATCTTTGGCTGGTTTGTGTACAATGCATAATCTATACTTGTATTAATGCAGATACATATGTTACCTTTGAAAGTTTACACGTTTTCAAAACAAGGAGGCCAGATAACAATGAAAATGGGTGGCCCAGGTGATCCAACCTCTCAGAGTGCCTCTGTTGCAGTTTCCTCAGAATTCTGCATTCAGAACAGCTTGAAGACTGCTGGCTAAAATGGTCTAGCCTCATAGACTATTCCAGCCAGGACTTCAGATAAGCCTTGCACTTTCCCATTGCACAGAGACTGGACAACAAATAATAACACAGCTAACTCTCCGACTTGACCATAATCCCACTTTTCCTGGGGTTTCCTAAAGCTTCAGTCACCCCCAGACATCAGGAAGCAGTGTAGTGAACATTCCCAACATGTGGATGAGTTTAGGTCATTTGATGGAATGTAGATGTCTGTCATCATTTAGAGGGGTTGATTACAAGTTGTTATTAGTCATGGTCAGAAAAAAGCTAAACAAAGGAGTTAGAGTCAATGATCTCTCTCTGAAGGAATAAATGGGAATATAGTATAGAAATGATGAGATAAAATGGTGAATTGTTGAGTTTACTTTTAAATAACCACTGGTCTCAAATATTTTACATTGGTATGGATTTTTGTATATTGATACAAATTTAAGGTTATTTTTGTTATACTGTATATATGTTCATACTCTTGTTTAAGGTATTTTTATATTGATACAAATTTAAAGTTATTTTTGTTAGAACATACTGTACATATGTTTCTACTCTTGTTTAAGGTATTATACCTATGTAGCTCACTTAACAATGTAATGTAAATTTCTAGTCCTTTAAAGTTATTATTACAAACCATTTAGGATGATAAAGTTCAGGTTAGTAGTTAGTCATCTATAACTATCAAACTTATAGTCATGTTAGTCATGTTTTCAAGGTCATACAGAGATATATTTTAGATAGATAGCTGATCTTCAAACACTTCAAAGACCTACAGAATATGGCATTTAAAATGTTTTAATAACATAAGGCTTTATATGACAGTGAGACATGTCAGCTCCTGGCAGCATCAATTTACTTCAAAAAAGGATGATGAGCATCAAAGAACCTCCATATGGAGTTTGATTTCTTTGTGGTAAAAGCTAGACATTTGGGCAAGAATCTGCCATTGCCTCGACCTCTCACAGTAGGCTGTCCAAACTGGACAAGCAGGACAAAAGAAGGCAACTGCTGAACTTTTGCCAAGACAAGGTATGACAGTCCTTCAAAATTCCTGCTTCACAGAAAAGTCTGGTAGATATTCTACACCTGTAGGCTGAAGATGGATGCCCCAACATTGCAGAGGAACCTTGGGGTAACTGTCCAGGCAGTCAGATGTCTCTTTTGTTTCTTAGTTTTGAAAGTTACTTGTTCTGCATTTTGTTTACTCAAGTAATATTATATCCATTTGGGGTCTTTGATGGAGTTAAAGAATAAGTAGCTATAGTTACAGTTTTCTTTAGATATGATAGAAGGTAAATTAGGTACAGAGGTTTGGACTCATCAAAGTAGAATAAATAATGGAGCATTTTCTCCAAATATGCCAAATAAAAATGGACTGGACATTGTAAATGTAATTCTTTCCTGATAATTGTTCTTATTGTTTATAGTTTTATTATGTTAGATTTAAAACTTTTCCTTTTTCTTTAGCCAAAAGGGGGAGGTGTTATGGAATATTCCTTTACACTGTGTGAAGATATGTCACTGTGGTTGCTTTAATAAAAAGCTAAATGGCTGATAGCTAGGCAAGATTTTGAGGGCAGAGAGAATGCTGGGAAGAAGAAGGGCAGAGAAGCCAGACAGACACGGAATGAGTTGGACACACAAAATGGGATAGAGGTAAAAAGCCACATGGTAGAACATAGATTAATAAAAATATGGGTTAATTAGTTATAAGAGCTAGTTAGGAGCTGGGCAGTGGTGGTGCACACTTTTAATCCCAGCACTCGGGAGGCAGAGGCAGGCAGATCTCTGTGAGTTCAAGGCCAGCCTGGTCTACAGAGCCAGTTCCAGGACAGATTCCAAAGTTACATAGAGAAACCCTGTCTTGAAAAAAACAAACAAAAAAGAGCTAGTTAGGAACAAGCCTTAGTCATCAGCCAAGCTTTCATAATTAATAAGAAGTCTCTATGTGGTTATTTGGAATCTGGCATGTGGGACAGAATATGTCTGCCTCCACCCAAATAAAAAATGGTGTATTGCTATGTCTTAGTGTTCTAGTGCTCTGAAAAGACACCATGACCATGGCAACTCATATAAAAGGGAGCATTTAATTGGGGCTTGCTTACCATTTTAGGGGTTTAGTGCATTGTCATCATGGCAAGGAACATGACAGCATGCAAGCAGACATGGTGCTAGAGAAGTAGTTGAGAGTTCTATATCCAGATCTGAAGGCTGCAGGAAGAGAGAGAAATTAGAACTGGCTTGTATAGTGATATATTGTGTACCACAATAAAGCTTGCCTGGGGATCAGAGGACAAAGCCAGTCACTATATTAAACATAGAGGTCAGGCAGTGGTAGTACACGTCTTTAATCGTAGCATTTCGGGAGGCAGAGATCCATCCGGATTTCTGTGAGTTCGAAGCCATGCTGGGAACATGGTGGCACACCATGCACTAGGAAGGAGGAAGATGGAAGGACACAGAAAAGTATATAAGGCGTTAGCAAACAGGAAGTCTCTCTCTTGAGGCTGAGGATTTTGTAGAGGTAAGAACATGGCTGGCTTGTTCTATTTCTTTGATCTTTTAGCTTTCACCCCAACATCTGGCTATTTTTTTATAAGACCTTTTAAGATTCATGTTACAGGGTTGGGCTTTTGAAATTGCAAAGTGTTGTGGAATATTATTTTAAGATGTGTTAAATTTGTTTATGCTGTGGATCATTTGTTTTAATAATACAAAGATGTGTTGCATTCTTTTATGTTGCATTTGTTTAACTCTGTGAAGCCGTGTTACTGTGCCTGTCTAAAATACCTGATTGGTCTAATAAAGAGCTGAACAGCCAATAGCAAGGCAGGAGAAAGGATAGGCGGGGCTGGCAGGCAGAGAGAATCAATAGAAGGAGAAATCTGAGAAGCAAGAGAGGTCAAGGAGCAAGAAAAGGAGGAGAGGAGAATGCTAGGGGCCAGCCACCCAGCCACACAGCCAGCCAAAAACTAAGATTAAAAACCAGACAACTATAGCAAAGCCTACCCCCAGTGACAAACTGCCTCCAACAAGGCCACACCTTCTAATCTGTCTCAAGTAATGCCACTCCCTGATGACCAAGCATTCAAGTATATGAGCCTATGGGACCATTTTTATTCAAACCACCACAAGATCTAAACAGAGAATTCTCAATAGAGGAATCTCAAATGGCTGAGAAACACTTAAAAAAATGTTCAACATCCTTAGTCATCAGGGAAATGCAAATCAAAACTACTTTGTGACTTCATCCTACACCCCGTAGCATGGCTAAGATAAATAAAACAAGTGACAGCTCATGCTGGCAAGGATGTGGAGTAAGAGGAATACTCATCCCTTGCTGGTGGGAATGCAAACATACAGAACCACTATAGAAATCAGTATGGCAGTTCTTCACCAAGATGGGAATTGATCTACCTCAATATTCAGCTACACCACTCTTGGACATATACCAAAGGATGCTTCATCATGACCGGGCCGTGGTGGTGCACACCTTTAATTACAGCACTCGGAAGGCAGAGGCAGGCTGATCTCTGTGAGTTTGAGGCCAACCTGGGCTACAGAGTGAGTTCCAGGAAAGGCACAAAGCTACACAGAGAAACCCCGTCTCAAAAAACCAAAAAAAAAAAGGGATGCTTCATCTTACCACAGAGACACTTGTTCAACCATGTTCATTGATGCTCTATTTATAATAGTCAGGAATTGCAAACAAACTAGATGTCCCTCAACAGATGGATGGATAAAGAAAATGTGCTATATGCACAATGGAATATTACTCAGCCATTAAAAAATGAAATCATGCAATTTGCAGGTAACTGAATGGAACTAGAAAAAAAATCATCCTGAGTAGGGTAACCCAGACTCAGAAAGACAAATATGCTATGTATTTGTTTATATGTGGATATCAGCTGTTAAGTCAATGAAAATGAGTTATAATCCATAGAACCACAAAAGTTAGGTGTTGAGTAAGGGACTAGGGTGGGGGACAGATAAATCTCCCTAGGAAAGGAAAATAGGATAGATATTTATGGATGGATGGGGGGGATTAGAATGGGAGGATCAAGTGAGGATGGGTATGAGAGAGGGGATATGGGGAGAGACAGTTATAGTTAAGAGCTGTTTGAGTAGTATGGAAACATGATAAAGTAGAAGCTTCCTAAAATATATACATATATAAAGATGATCCAAATGAAATTACCAAATAATTGGAGAGACAGAGCCCCAAATGGACATTTCTTGTCACTAAATGAAGCTTCCAATACCAGGATTGTGTGGTGGGATGGTCCTTCTGTACACTATGAATATGTGTTGCTCTCATTGGTTGATAATAAAGCTGTTTGGCCAATGGCAAGGAAGACTAAGGTTTAGGCGGTACAATCAAACTGAAGATGGAGATGAAGAAGGGAGTTGCTGGCAGATGCAGAGTGTCATACTGAGAACAGGTACCAAGCCACTTGGCTAAACATAGATAGGAATTATGGGTTAATTTTTTTATAAGTAATATTAGCCTCCGAGTCAATTATTAGGGAAGCAGCTGCTGCATATTTGGGAATTTCTGGCTGGACAGAAACTTCTGCCTACAGGATTGGGCTACATTTAATTGAGTTGTTGGCCAAAGGGTTCCCATGGGAACCCCCAAACAACTATCAGTTGCTCTCCATAAACTGATGGCAAAGCCCTAATGCTGAAGACACCTAAATAACTCATTGAACATGGAGAAGTTGAACTGGTGTCTACACAGAGCCTTTACCCACAGGTGCTAGCATCTTTGGTACAAGAAGGTACTCTGGACACTACCAAAAGAGAAATGTAAACACCAACCCAGCCACAAAACCCTTGATTTACAATGGTGGCCTGCCTGCAAGATATGCTAGTGCAATGATTGCACAAAGCTTGTGGGAGTAACCAACCAATATCTGAGTTTATTTAGGCCCACTCCACAAGATGGAACCTATACCCAGCACTGCTTGGGTAAACAAGAACCTGAGATTAGATAGCCCAGGGTCCTAAGGTAAAACCAAATACTACTGTTCTAAAAAAAAAAAAAACAAAAAACAAAAAACATAGCAATAAAGAGACTCCTGACGACATCCTGCTAGATGCCTTGCTCAGCCATCATAAGAGAAGATTCTTTCTGACAACATCTATCTGTACGTGTAGAGCAGTGCCTTCCTCAGCCATCATCAGAGAAGCTTCCTCCTGTAGCAGATGGAACAGACACAAAGACCCACAGCCAGACAATATGCAGAGAGTGAGAGACCTTGGGACACTCAGCCCTATATGGGATGTTGCCATTAAATTCCCCCCTCCCCCTCAGGTCTCAGGGAACCCTGGGCAATAGGAGGTGGAGAGAGTGTAAGAGCCAGAGGGGATGGAAGACACCAAGAAAACAAGTCCCAGTTGGGAGAAGGTAGCTCACGGCTTTAATCTCAGCACTCGGGAGGTAGAGCCAGGCGGATCTCTGTGAGTTCGAGGCCAGCCTGGACTACAGAGCGAGCTCCAGGATAGGCACCAAAGCTACACAGAGAAACCCTGTCTTGGGGGAAAAAAGAAAAGAAAAGGAAAGGAAAGAAAAGAAAAGAAAAGAAAAGAAAAGAAAAGAAAAGAAAACAAGTCCCTCTAAATCAACGTAACCAACACACACGTGAACTCACAGAGGTTGTGGCAGCATGCACAGGGCCTGAACAGGGCTGTACAAGATAGTGTACAAGAGCTGAAAGAAGTGGACACATGCCCCCATCCTTAACCCAGAAGCTATCTCCAATTGATAAGCACTCCTGAATGAAAATTTAGTTTCCTCCCAGGGAGTCTCACTAGGGAAAGAAACTACTCTTTAAGGATAGGCTACGTGCCCAGCAGTAGATAACCAACAGAGAATGAACTCAGTGGCATCTTGGGAGGTTCCTTGTCTCATAATTAGGCTCATGTTAGGGCTTTTTTTTTAAAAAAAATTATCTTATTTTTTATTTTAATTTTAATTTATCTAACTTATATATTTTTTCTTCCCTCTTTTTACCCTAACAATCCTTTGCATATACTATTATGGCTTCCAGTGTAGTGTTTTTATGGTATTCCTAAGCATGCAAATGAGTGGGTCTCTGAGTTTCTATGTCTTGTGTGTTTTTTTTTTCAGCTCTTTTCCTCCTTCTTTTTGTTCTGTCCTATTCTGATGTGTTAGCTTTTTTGAAATATCATGTTATATTATATTGCATTATAATCCTTTAGAAATCTGTTTGTTTTCTAATGAGAGACAGAAAGGGAGTGGTTCCAGATCAAGGAGAGATGGAGAGGAACTGGGAGGAGTCGAGGGAGGGGAAACCATTATCAGAATATATTATGTGAGGAAAAAATCTATTTTCAGTAAATGGAAAAAAAAAGACTTCAAGAAAGTCCACAAAGGTGAGTTTACATTTTTTTTTCCATTTGCTAAGCTTTGCTTTAGGATTTCCAATTCTGTCTATGATTTTGTTCTAAGCAAGTGGAAAAAGTCTTTGTTTTTTTAATTCTTGGTTACATATTCTTCTTTCCCTTGGGGCAGTTAACTTCACCAGCTTTAGAACTCTGGTTGGCAGACTTTTTCTCTCACCAGTTTAAAGACTTTGCTTTGCTTTGGTCTCATATGCCTTCCAATAAGTGCGTTATAATCCCAACTGTTCTTCTTCTGTAACAGTGTTTTTCAACCTGGTCAGTCTTCCTTCAGGATTTTCACCCTGGCCAGGCATGGTGGACCTGGCAAAGCCAACAGGAGGCTGAGGCTAGAAGGCTGTCTGTAAGTAAGTTCAAGGACAGCCTGGGCTACCTAGTGAGATGCCATCTCAAAACAAAACCAACCAACCAACCCACCAAAAACAGACTTTTAACATTGGAATGTGACATTCCCAGGGCTGTTTTCTGGTCTGGTTTGGGTATTGATGCTATCCTCTGAGCTTCCCTGATTATGCTTTATAGCTGTTACATTGTTGTTACTTGGAGAGTTCTTAGCCATTATTACTTCAAAGATATTTTCTTTCGCATTTTCTCTTTCTGCTGCTACTGATATTCTAATTAGATGTGTATTACATTATAGCCTTCCATACTGACCTTCTACTTCTCCCCCTAACTATGGTGTTTCCAGTTGATTTTCTCCAGATCTTGCCCTTTGTTGATTATGTTTAATCTCATTTTTCCCCTTAGGTGAGATAAAAAGGATGGAGTGGGCCAAAGTCCCTTTCCCTCAAATAGAAGGCTTGATGTAATTTTGCTCTGGAAAGAGTTTTTCCCTATGGAAAACAGGCCGCTGTGACAGAGACATTTTGGAAAAGGTTTCCAAAATAAGCTTGTTAAACCTAGGCATCAACAGCACAACTCTCTTATATATCATCTTCTATTTTCACTTCATTTTGGAGGGAGAAGGAGAAGATAATTTTCATGGTTTTGTTTATTGCTTTTTTGTTTGATTTCCAAGTACCTGGAAGAAGCAGGTGACTGCCAGCATTGCATGCAACCGCAATCATAAGCTACAAGCATGCTCATTCCTTTGCAGCTAGGCCTGTGATGGCAGATTTCACTTTTATCATTGACTGCAATTCCGACATATCTTCAAAATAAATAAATCCTTTCTCTGATATGAATTTCATTATTGAATTATTATAGTTGTTTTGACCATCTTTTCAACCTCTGGTTTGCCCTTCTTGACTGCAGCCACCATCATGTCATCTACAGAAACAGAGCAAAGTCTTTGGCCATCCCCCACTTGCCTTCATGGAGCTAAACACAGCTTTTCTTTTTGTTGGTTTGGGTTTTTTGGTGTTATTTGTTTGTTTGTTTTGAGACAGTATTTCATTATGTAGCTTTAGTATGTAGACCAGGCTGGCTGCAAACTCATACAGACCCATCTGGCTCTGCCTCCTGAGTGCTGGCATTAAAAGTGTGTGCCACTATGCCTGGCTTTTTTTTTCTTTTGTATTGTCAGCACAGTCGATCATTACTTTTACGGTAAGGAAGACTAATATAGCTTATATGTATAGATCTTAAAATTAGGGACCCAGGGCTAGTGAGATGGCCCAGTGGGTAAGGGTGCCAGCTACTAAGCCTGAGGACCTGAGTTCAATCCCTGAGACCCACATGGTTGAAGGAGAGACACAACTACCAAAAGTTGTCCTCTCATCCTCCACAAGCGTGCTGTGGTATGTACATATACACATATGCAATAAATAAAGTGTAATTAAAAAATTAAAATCCAAGTTCTCCATCATTGTTCTTCTTTTCAAAATTATTCCAGATGGCCGGGCGGTGGTGGCGCATGCCTTTAATCCCAGCACTCGGGAGGCAGAGCCAGGCGGATCTCTGTGAGTTCGAGGCCAGCCTGGACTACCAAGTGAGTCCCAGGAAAGGCGCAAAGCTACACAGAGAAACCCTGTCTCGAAAAACCAAAAAAAAAAAAAAATATTCCAGATGATTAGGTCTTTACATGTTCATATAATTTTTGGAATCAGTTTGTAGCAAAACACTTATAGCAATTTTGACTGGGATCACATTGAACCTATAGATTAATTTGGGGGATGTTTCAGTCAGTTGGGGTACTTTGTAAGAAGATACTATGAACAGTAATTTATAAACCAATGGAAATGTATTTTTTATAGTCCCAGATCCATGTCAATTCTATGCTTGTACTCCATCCCATAAAACAGCTTCTTTGGGATTCAGATTTGAAGGTAAAGACTCATTTGCCAAAGCAAATGACAGCACGAAGAAGAGGGAAAGAGAGAAAGAGGCAATGCTCCAGGTGTTTGTTTTTTGCTCAACCATCAAAATCTTTCATCATGCAAAGGCTACTAGCAAACAGTGTGTGTGTGTGTGTGTGAGAGAGAGAGAGAGACAGAGACAGAGACAGAGACAGAGACAGAGACAGAGACACAGAGAGACATAGAGAAAAAGAGAGACAGAGAGACAGGGAAAGACAGAGACAGAGAGAGACAGAGAGACAGACAGAGACAGAGGAAGAGACAGAGACAGAGGAAGAGACAGAGACAGAGAGGAGACAGAATTAATTATGAAATATATTGTACTCAATTTTCCTCCTAGTCAGTTTTACACCAAACAAACAATTTTTCTGCTATTGGAAAAAAGTCTACAAAACCCCAGTGACCCACTAAAATAATAGCTATGAGGTAAGAATTATTTGGCTGACCGCTTTAACAGCGTAGAGAAGTTTTGTTAGTGGGCTAATGGTCCACCAGACTTGGAAGATAGTTCTTTTCTTGGAGCTAGACTGTTTCTCTGTGTTATTACAATGAAAGCTATTGTGGGCTGAAAAGAAAGACTAATACATTCCTATGACCTTTGATAGCTACCATTTCTCAATGTAGTATTTTTTCTTTGACGTCAATACTTATCCAGATGCTAACTCCACCATATAATACTAACTTATTAATCTTCTTCAATCAAGGTCTTTCAAAACTAAAACCAAAAACCAAAAAATACTATCACTGTCAAACCATGCCTCTTTTTCTAGCAATACTCTCTGTACACAAAACCACATCAAAAATAGGAAAATAGTGTAATTTCAATCACATTCATTAGCAAAACATTTCTAGAGTACTTAATATGTGCCACTGGATATATGATCACTGAAGCAAAACCCTGTCCTTACTACACTCTTCTAAAAAAACAATAATTCCACATATATAATATATCCCTTTAGAGACTGCTATTATGAAACAAAACAAAGCAAAGTAAGGTGGGACAGAGAGATGAGTTGGAAGTGGTAGAACTTATTACCTAAGTCAGGAGCATATTCTTTTCTCAGTTCTGAGTGATAACCCCAGTATCTGAACACATTGGGCAAGTGTTTAAACACTGAGACATATCCCCCAAAATATTCAACTTAATAGCATTCATAAACTGATTCAGAGTTCCACAAAAGGGAGTTTGTTGTGAGACTGTGTCTCCTGAGAATGTCAGAAGTTACACTCAAAGTCTCACCAACATTGCTGCCTAAACATGAGATGAGCAAGGACACCAACAATGGCATGCTAACCTGGATGGAAGCAGGGGCACGAGGTCTCAACCCTACACAAAGAACTAGAAACAACGAAGGAATGCTGAGAGCAGGAGAAATCATCTTCCCCAGGGAAGAGCACACAAATAGGTTATCCAATGCTAAATGGTCAGACCTGAAAACATACATACAAGTAACATTTATATAGACTGAGAAAACTGTACTTAAGTATTTGGGAATACATACATACATATATACATACATACATACATACATACATACATACATACATACGTATATATGAGAATATATATTGGAATATATATGTAATATGTATGTGTATGCAATAAAAATTAATGAAAAAGAGGCCATGAATTTGGAAGAGAGCAAGGAAGAGTAAATGGGAGGATTTGGAGGGAGGAAAAGGAAGGGGAAAATGATGTAATTATATTATAATCTCAAAAATAAAAGAAACTATTAAAAATAAATAAAAGTAGAGAGTAGTAAAAAAAAAAAAGAGCCAATTTCTATGTGGCTTCAGGCTTGGCACAACACAGATGCTCAGAAAATCCAGTTGGGGCAGGAGAGCTAGCCCAGTGGTTAAGAGCACTTGTCGCTCTTGGAGAAGACCTAGGTTAAGTTTCAATAGCTCACAAGCATCTGTAACTCCAGTTCCAGGGTATCTGACATCTCCTTCTGACCTTCATGGGCACCAAGCTCACTTGTGGTGCACATATATAGGTGCAGGCAAAACACTCACACACATAAAACAAATAAATCTTAGTTTTTAAAAACTGTCATTTTAAAAATCCAATAGAAACAAATATATTTATATCCTACTCTTGAACTTGGATAGATCTTGACATCATGTGGATGGAATCTGATTGTAGTTCAGACTTCGGAAACACATGTTCCATGTTTTGTGTTCCATTTAATAAATGGTGGTGTTTTTTTCTCTTTGGGGAACCTGCCACCCAGCTCCTAAATGAATCACACTGAGGCTTATTCTTATTTATGAATGCCTGGCCTCAGCTTGGCTTGTTTCTTGCCAGCTTTCCTTAACTTTAAATTATCCCATTTACCTTTTGCCTCTGGAATTTTCTCATTCTCTTACTTCTGTAAATCTTTTACTCTGTGGTTTGCTGTGTAACGGGGTGGCTGGGCCCTGATGTCCTCCTCCTTCCCTGGCTCCTTCTTCTTTCTCTTCCCAGATTTTTCCTTCTATATATTTTCTCTTCTTGCCAGCCCTGCCTATCCTTTCTCCTGTCTTGCTATTGGCCATTCAGTTCTTTCTTAGACCATCAGGTGTTTTAGACAGGCACAGTAACACAGCTTCAGAGTTAAACAAATGCAACATAAACAAAAGTAACACACCTTAAAATAATATTCCCCAACAAGTAAGTGTTGATATCTAATTCTAGAATATCAGGAGATGAAAAAGGTAGGGAGTCATAGGTAACCACTTGCTCCCAAGAGCTTCCAAGCAGGCTCCCATTTCTTCATTTGTTCCTTAGTTTCATCTAGGAGCTAAGATGCCCAAAGCAGCCTCAGATGAACACTTTTCTACAGCCTTATTAGCTGCCAAACACATGGCAAATGATGAGGGTCAGTTTACAAAATGCTACAGGGACTCTTTTATTCATCTTTATAATCATTTTTAAAGCAATTACTATGGAGCTGAAGGTATGGCTTACTGATACTTTGCCCAATATGCACAAGGCCCAGGGTCAGATCTCCCCTCACTTCAAAAAATAAATAAACTAACTACTATACGGCAAAAACTATCCTAGGTATAGAGCAAGTTATTTCACTTTAGTATAGAATCTAGCTCTTGGTTACTTAGATTTGGAAAATAGTATTGTTCACATATTCATAGGTAATGAAATTAACACACTACCTATAATTAGCTATCATTAAAATTATAAGAAAATGCCAACTTGTTAATTTCCACAATGATTTAGATGATTTAGAATACTTTTAGCCAGGCCTGCCTCTAACATTTGTGGTGTCAGAGCAAGAGCATAAAATGGAGGCCCATGTATCATAAGCCTATGTTTTTAAAAGTTAGAAGTTATACATGTGTGTATATACACATTACAATATATAACCATTATCATAACTTGACGAATTCATCTTATAAATAACTTAGGATGCCAAATGGCTTGTTGGAAAGGTGAGAAGAGAAGCCAAAGCTCCCTCTCTGTCTACACCACAGGATGGAACTAAAACAAACTTTCAGGTTTTATTAAGTCCTCCTGGTAAAAGTGTGTTTATCCACCCCCTTGTTGTGGAACATTAGTTTAAGATGTGTTACATTCATTTATGCTGTGGAATATTTGTTTAATGATGCAAAGATGTGTTGTATTCTTTTATGTTGCATTTGTTTAACTCTGTGAAGCTGTATTACTTTGCTTGTCTAAAACACGTGATTGGTCCAATAAAGAACTGAATGGCCAATAGCTAGGCAGGAGAAATAGGTAGGGCTGGCAGGCAGAGAGGATAAATAGGAGAAATCTATGGAAGAGAGTGAGGAGGGAGGAGTGAGAAAAGGAGAGAAGGAAAGGAGAACGCCAGGGGCCAGCCACCCAGCCAGCCACAGAATAAGAAGTAAAGAAAGGGTTTTTTTGTTGTTTTATTTTTTGGTTTTTTTTGGTTTTTTTTTTTGGTTTTTCGAGACAGGGTTTCTCTGTGTAGCTTTGCGCCTTTCCTGGGGCTCACTTGGTAGTCCAGGCTGGCCTCGAACTCACAGAGATCCGCCTGGCTCTGCCTCCCGAGTGCTGGGATTAAAGGCGTGCGCCACCACCGCCCGGCAAGAAAGGTATATAGAATAAAGAATGGTAAAAAGTCCAGAGGCAAAAGGTAGATGGGATAATTTAAGAAAAGCTGGCTAGAAACAAGCCAAGCTAAGGCTGGGCATTCATAAGTAAGAATAAGTCCCCATGTATTTATTTGGGAGCTGGATGGTGGGCCCCCAAAGAGTAAAAAAAAGAACCAACTATACCTCCTTTTGTGCCATTCTGCAGCAGTGGGGTTTACCCAAGGTGACCCTAAGGAAGAGGCTAAGAATGCCCTAGAAGTAGTTCAGGACTCGTGGGCAGACAACTCCAGAGTATTGTAGAAGGAGGATGGGGCCTCTAGATGTGTATTCCATCCTCTTGACTCATGGACTTCTCAGAGAATGAGAGTCAAAGAAAGACCCTTCAGCATAAGATCCATAGCCATGATTCAGAATATTCTCTGCCTACCAGTGAGGTACTAAGAAAGCAAATTGCTGACTTAGTACAAAAAGAAGACAGTTCACCAGGCATGGTGGTGCATGACTTTAACCCCAGTACTTGGGAGGCAGAGGCAAGCAGATCTCTGTGAGTTTGAGGCCAGCCTGATCTACAGAGGGAGTTCCAGGACAGCCAGGGCTACACAGAGACACCTTGTCTTGAAAAACCAAAACCCAAAACAAAACAAAAAGACAAGTCAGCTTTGGAGTTGAGACCTAGTTCACCATCCCTCCTTAACAGCCTCCTAGCCTAACAGACGATACGTGTCCCTTAGGTTCAGGTATGTGTCTCTTGTGATGGTACTGGCATACTGTGTTCCCAATCCCATTTTCTCTGAGAGCCAGTGGCTGCAAAGTCTCCATGAAGACTGAGAGAATACATGATACTCACCATATTGAGCTGCTTAATCCCAAGGGAAGGCCTTATGTATTTTCTTCAACTCCTCTGACGATTTTAAAGCCAAGTTCTATGGGGCATTCTCCCTACTGTTCCCTAAACTCTGCCATGATGAGAATTCTCTCTTAACAGTCCTCAAATTACTTAGCAAAAATTGAATCAGGCTGAACTCAGTCAGGGAAGCAAGCATTATGAGTGATGGGGAAACTATTTATCACAGAAACTAGTCCTAAGTATCATTGAGAGAGGGGCAGTGAGTAGATGCCTAGGAGGGCATAGAAGGATGCAAGAAGCTAACCATCACTAGTCTGAGAAAGCCCAGCACATCCAGCTGTGGCAGTGAAGGAGGAAGTAGGTCAGGAGGAAGCTGCTCCTACCTTTGTGCATCTGGGGTTGCTCTTAAGAGTCAACAGTCGGAAGGAAGACCTGGCCACAGACAGAAGAACAAGGATAAACTGGGAGCTGCCATCACTTCCACCTGTGCATGATAATGTCTCTTGTGTCAATCTTGCCTTCCAAATCTTCTATAAATTCCTCTTTGTGTCAACTCTAATCCAGGGTTGTAAGGAAAGAGGATCCCAGGAATATGATTCCAGCGACCATTTTGGCACTCTACCACATTAGGAAACCCATGGAGAATCTCCCAACAAAACTCAACCAGCAACTAGCACAGTGCCCAGAAAAGGTACAGGGTCAATTCATGGACAGAAAGGCAAAAATGGATCCTTTAACAGATCCAGCAGGGATACTGTTCTAGAAATTAGAATATAAGGACAGCTACTAAAAGCTTTCCTGCTGGGATGGAACTGAGGACGTCATTACTTTGGCTAAGGGAGACTCAGGATAACTGTTTTCATTCTGAATTGACAGGCATGAGTCAGCAGCTAAAATTTCCATAGTATTTGGTACAACCCCACTACAACCACATCTTTAAAAAAACTGGCCCAAGCACACACATCTTTAGAGTTCTTTCCATGCACCGTGTATCTGGGGGATGGGAGAGCATTACCTTAACACAAATTAGGAAGCCTTCACATTGCTAAAAAGCACAAATTCATTATTAACAGTGCTTACTTAGATGCTGGTAAGGAGATAGCTCCTTATAAAAGATAAAATCATATTAGAGCCAATTAAAGTATATTTAAATGTTTTATTTGACCACCTTTATTTTCCTATTTTAAAGAAAGTGATTGCTGAGTTGTACATCAGTACTTCAAGGTTTTTGGTACTTTTTAATCTTTGGAGTGGAAAAAAAAAAGAAAATGTTTGTCATTCCAGGAGCATAATCAGTTGAGCCAGCACACAATGACATAGTTAATTCACCAACGGAATTTGTTGCCATAGCTCCAGGGAGGGACAGGGTAGATCAAACAATGGCCTTCTTTACAACTGCAGCTTTCACCACAACCTGCCTATCCCCACACAACAGCCATCAGAGCGCCAGTCCCGAGCACAGCAACTGTCAATGAGCAACAGCCCAGAAGGGACAAGAGGACGCTTGCGGCAAATCTAATAAAGCAAAGGCACTGGACCACTTGAATCTCTGCTTATTCAATAATCTGGACACTCCTAGTCCTTTGGAGCTTATCTGTCAGCACTGGGCATAGCAAGCTGCCTGGAGCTTTTTGCCGAGTGTCTCGTATACGTCTAGATCCACAAAAATTTCACCCTGTGACTCAAAAGAAGTTGTAAAGGGAGAAGACCATAGACACAGAAGAAAGTTGGGAACGAACATAGTGGGACACCAGCAATGCACCATGGACAAGGACAGCTGCGCTCCCAAATTCTCACGCAAGGTAATGCCAGTGCTTTCCTCTTTCTGCTTCTTTAAATATTAAAATGGATTGAAAAATAAACTACGTATGTGTGACAGACCTGTGTCACATTCACACAGAAAATGAAAGTAATGTCCTCTCCATCTTGAGGCGATTTTTAAAAAGGAGAAACAGAAGGTGGCTAATGTTAGTTTCTCTTGCCTCTTGTAAGTTATTGTAAGATCCTTGAATAGATTTAGACAACATGAACAAACTTGCTTTCTAGAAAATAGTCAGGGAGATAGTTATAGTGGTGGCTCATGCTGTTAATCGCCACAGTCAGGAGACTGAGGCAGAAGGATTACAGGTTCAAGGCCAGCCTGAGTTACGTAGCAAAACTCTCATGAAGAAAAGAAAAGGCAGGGGCTGGGCTCGCAGCTGAGTGTAGAGTGTGTGCTTAACATACATGAGGCTCTGGGTCCAATCCCCAAATCCAAACCCCAAATACAGATAAAGTCAAATCACTATGAGGAAATATAGGTAGTTCAAGGCAAAAAAGGATGCCTGGAGAGCCTGGGGATATTGGAAAAACAGTTTAATAAAATGTTCATCTTCTAAAGTGATAGCTTTCTCTAGTGCAAATGACATAAGATCTTGATCTTTTTGGAGGCAAAGTCTTACTAATAGCTCAAGCTGGACTTAGTTTCACTATGTAACCAAGACTGGCCCCAAACTCATAATCCCTTGTCTCTACCTCCAAAGGGCTGACACTACAGGTATGCCTCACAACAGAGGTTCTTACCCGATTTCTGAGGTATATATTATTTATATCCTCACTTTTAAGTGAGATAATTGAAGCTCCCAGAAGTTAAGTAAATTGTCCAAGATAGTAAAGGGAGACCTGGATCCTAGGATCCAATTTCCATTAAAAACAAAACAACAAAACCTATCCTGCAAAACAAGGAAGCCAGCTATTAGCTACACATGACTATTTACATTTACTATTTTATTTATTTTAATTTCATGTGCATGTGTGTACCTGAGTGTATATATGTGCATCACATGTGTGCAGGAGCACACAGATGTCAGAAGAGGCATCAGCTCCCCTGGAACTGGAGCTATAGATGGTTGTGAACCCACCATATAGGTGCTGGGAACTGAACCAAAGCCTTCTGCAAGAGCAAGAAGTGAGTGCTGGCTCTTAATCTCTAAGGCATCTCTCCAGCCCTAGCTGTTTAAATTTAAGTTAATTAAAATGAAATATAAATTAAAATTCAGTTCCTCAGATGCACTAGTCAAATCTCAAGTGCTCAGCAGCTACATATAGCTCATGAGACTACCTTTATTTGAACAATGCAATTATAGAACATTCCATAATCACAGAAAGTTCTATTAAATAGTAAGGTTTTAAACCATATACTTCTTTTAACTATGTTGACCCATATTCTGAAAATACATTGCAGTTCTGTTACAAGTAATATGGATTTAAAAATTTACATTAAAATCTCATTCATTTGAAGTCTCCTCATTTGCATAGTGCCAAGTTAACTTTGATCTGCAAATTAATAATATAGATAAGAGTCAAGGAGACTGTTAAATGCACTTCAGAGACCAAAGATTTTTAAGCACCATCAAATAACTCCAGAAGCACTCATTTAGTTGCAAGCAATTGATATGATAATTACACATCATTTTTATTTATTCATTAAAATAGGGATCCCCTAAGGTGCCCTTGTAGAGAATAATGTGGTTAGCCTACTTATTTCTAGTAACCCTTTTGCTGTTTCTGAATTCTGTGCAAAATCATTTTATGCTACTGATTTTGCTCTCTTCATTTGGAACATACAGTAAGTTGGTAGCAAAAAAAAAAAAATACTTTACACTGACATTTTGACCAGTTCAAGAACCACTTCCAAGACCCTTACTCTTTCCATTGTAACCCATGAAACCCTGGAAGGGTGTTCCCATGGATCCAGTGTACTGCCTCTCACAACACGATTAGATAACTACCTGTTAATCGAGGGACAGGTCCTTCCGGATCCCACTTCCTCAAGTGGACTCTGATTTTCCAAATGAAATCCATGAGTCCAATGGAAAACTACCTCATGTTTGCTTCTTTCTTTTGCACCAGTCTTTGCTCCAAGGTCTTTGTGGTGAGATAAGGGCCTGTTTATGAGAAAGAACTAAGTTTTGGGCATTGGGAAGGGAGAAGAGGAGTGTGATTTGGAAAGTAAATTGGCTGACTCCCTTAGAAGGGAGAACTGGATAACAAAGAATAAAGAACTTCAAGATGTTTTGTTTAGAAAACAGCACTTAGCCCTTAGTTATTTAGTGTGTGTGTGTGTGTGTGTGTGTGTGTGTGTGTGTGTGTGTGTGTGCCATGATGGGGATAAAACCCAGGGCACCGTATAAGCACTTTGGCACTGTGCTCCACTCCCAGGCAAGCATTTGTAATTTTAAATTCATAGCTAAGGTGGTTTCTTACAGCTTCCTAAAACCAGTCACATCAAACATTAATGCTTTTCTTCTCGTCGTATATCCATTATACAGTGTACTAGATTTTATAGGGACATATTTATGTAAGTATATAATGCACTTTGAGCATATCCACCCATGCACCAAAGAACATTATCTGTTGTTTTCTCTTTTTTCTTAGTGAAAATGTCTAGTCCCACAGGCCATAAAGTGAGATAAGAAAAATTAATAGAAACAATTGAATGTGATGTGCACTAAATATTTATGCTTTATCTGGAAGCCATTAAACTTTTTAGAATCTGCCAGATTTAGAACTTTTAGATAATTGAACGTTTTTTAAAAGCCACCTAAGAGAAATTCAGGTGTGAGTTTAAGGCCAGCCTGGTCTACATAAGGAGTTCCAGGCTCAGCCAGGGATACATAATGAGACCTTGTCTCAAAAACAAACAAACAAAGCCATATAAAAGGAAAGAAGTTATTAACTTTTTATTCTAAACTATCATTAGGCCTTCTTTCCTCCCATCTTTCTGTAAACCCTGTACAGGAACCTTACTATTTTAGGAACAGTGTATATATATACACCCTTTAGCTAATCAGCACAGTCGTGTGTCCTTCGGAGACTATGATAGATTGATCCAAGGGTCAAACAATTAGCAGATATAGAATCAATCACTGCCATAGACTGCCTGGTTGCTACTTCTTCCTCTAAATATTGACAAGTGGAACACGAGCTGATTCTCTAGAGTGCAGTAACTTCTCTCTAAACCTCAGCCTTTGTGGTCCCCCAAGGCAAGCCTTGGTGGGTCTAAATTCTCTGAAGCCTGCCTGCTCACTGAAATGGCCCCGTGATCAGACAAAAAGACATGGAGCAGGAGGCTCTAGCCTTGTGACCAAACAGGGTTTTCCTATGTTTCCCGACATTGAGAGCTATGAGGGAGAAAGAGTTTTAGTTTTTTTTTTCTCTCTCATTTTTGTTTTTTATTCTGAAGGACCTGGATTCAGCTTTTAAATATCATAGAATAAAGAAAATGGCAGAATTGGCATAAAACTGTTGCTTCAATCTTGCCTTGGGTATTAAAACAGTTCTTTTTGAGCCAAGCATGATGTAGCATGCATACAATCTCAGCACTTGGGAGGTTGAGGAAGGGAGTATTGCCTTGAGTTGGAGGACTGCCAGGAGTTCAAGGCCAGCCTGGGCAGCAACAGCAAGAGCTTGTTTCAAAACCACAGCAAGAATAGTTTTCTTTGTTTTTCCACAAATGACAAATTCTCTTTCACATGTGTGTACACACACAAAAAGACAGGCACATATACTATATACACACATATACAGAAGTAAGGAATTTCAAAAACTGGCAAGTATGGCCCAGGACAAAGAGAACTAAATTTGTTTTTTTCCCCCCTTGGTAACATTGGTTAAATCATGAATAAAAGCATTATGCCAGGGAAGTGACTCAGTGGGTAAAAGAACTTTCTATGAAAGCAAGAGGATCTGAGTTCAAATCCCAGCAGTGTGTTGGACTGCTAGCCTAACCAAAATGGTGAACTTCAGGCTCAGTGAGAGGCCCTATTCCAAAAACTAAAGTGGAGAGCAATACAGAAGGGTACCTGATGTCCTCCTCTGACCCCCCCCCCTCACAGAGAGAGAGAGAGAGAGAGAGAGAGAGAGAGAGAGAGAGAGAGAGATCATGGAAGAATGTAGCATGAATTCTAATTGGTCTTAATAAAAACTCAGAGTCAGATATCAGGGTAAATGATGAAATATCAGAGGTGTAAAGGAGCAGCCACTTCTTACCTCTACTGAATCCTCAGACAGAAAGGGCTGAGCTCCTGTCTCCTCCTGCCTTATATTCCTGTCTCCACCTCCCTGGTGCTGGGATTAAAGACATGAGCCTCCATAGCCTGGTTCTGTTTCTCTTTTAGATTGGATCAGTCTTGTGTAGCCCAGGGTGACCTTGAACTCCTGATCTTCCTGCTTCCTCCTCCCAAATGCTGGGATTAAAGGTGTGTGCCACCACTGCCTGGCGTCTATGGTTAACTAGTGGCTAGCTCCATACTCTGATCTCCAGGCAAGCTTTAATTGTTAGAGCACAAACAAATATCATACAACAGAAGAATTTAAATGATTTCTTTTGCAGTAAATAACCAATATGATTAGAATTTTTAACATATTTACTAAAAAAATCAATCTTAGGGTTTTTTTTGTGGGAAGAATGATAGAGACTGAACATGGGGCCTTGAACTATACTATCTACCATTGAGCTACATGCTTCCAAACCCAAACCAATTTCTAAGTGTTTGTTCTATATATTCTTAAAAGTAGAGACTTTCATCTGGAATCATGGATTCTAGCAATGCTTAGCAAATTGTTGTTGAACAAGTAAAAGGAATCTAAATTGCTGTTTATTTTAGATTTTTTTCCTTACCAAGGAAGACTCTGAATTTTCTCCATCTAGGGTCATCTCTAGATCATTTAGGAGAAAGAATCTGTTACAACCCAGCCTTTGAGGCATGGTTCAATGTTAGTAGACCAACTTCAACTAGACTGCAACCCCTAACTTGACTGACACTAACATTAGACCAATAACCAAGATATTGAGATTGTTGTTTACAAGGCTCTCCTCTTCATCTCCTGTGTGATTCCAAGGGTTGCCATAGGAATATAATGTCGGAATGCTTATGGCTACCACAGAGGGCAGACTCATCCATTTACAGCTCCTGCTCAGCTGTCCGAGAGGGTGGGAGCTAGACCATCCTCCGAGAGAAGGATAAGACTTGTACATATATGTATCCCATGTGGCTGCTATACCTTTGTCTAGGGTGGCAATTGAAGTACCTTTTTTTGGACACACTCTCGCTAGGTGGCCAGGCTAGCTTCAAACTGTCAATCCTCCACTCTCAGCCTCCCAAATGCTAGGATAACTGCCTGCACCATCATACCCAGCTTGAAGGACTTTCTTAAACTTAAAATCCAAGTTTTTAGGGTTTTCTGCACAGTGCAAAGTTGGAGAGAGTTGCAATCACTAGGCATTGTAGTATATGTCTTCTTACTCTATACAATGAGATATAATAGTTCCGTTCATTGAAAAATAAAATGAGCCTCATTTTGAAAATAAATACATCCATCACCCATTTATTGAAATACAAGAGATAGTGATTTGCCAGTGCTTTGATTGGGCCACCAAGCAGAGTTCTGAAGCTTTGTCTTTATTTTCATTAAGCAAACACATGTGCACTGTCTATGGTTTCTGGTTTGGTTTTATTCTAATTGGAATGACAGCTTAAGATACTTCCAAAATATTCTGAATATAAGGTCACCAGATAAACCTTTTGTAATTTTATCCCTCAGCTTTTACAGTTAGTTGTCTTGGCCTCAACAAGCAATTCAATGGCAATTTTCCGAGTCATAACTATCTTACCAATTCAGTTTAGGATAACTCTTTTTTGCATATTTTCTTGCAGAGTAAATGTAGGTTTATTAAGGAAAAGCAAGAAAAGAAGACCTGAGGAAAAAAGGACCTTGCATTAAAAAAAAATTGTGACAAGGTCTCTGTAAACTTAGGTCTCAAACTGACGCTCTTTCTGCCTCGGCCTCCCAAGTACTCAGTGTGCTGCCATAATTGGCTGGTTGTGCAATAATCAACTAGACTCTAAGAGAATCGTAAGTACAGTGGACATACACAGGTTTTAGGGAAAGCTCAGTTAAAGCAAAAGCACCTAGTGATTTAGAGTAGCTTGTCTACTAGCTGCAAGCCTTCGGAGAGTTTTGGGACTCCTGAAAGAAGTGGCCAACATCATTGGTTAGTTTTGCAGGTTGGTTAACTTGGCAGTTATTTAAGGGAACCATGTTTGTTCTTCAGATACATACTGTTAAAAGACTAGTAACCAGGAAGGACAGAAATATGTGAGTGGCTGACTACTACTTTGCAGGTCTACTATATACTGAAGACCTATATACTTTGTGATAGGTACTTAGGAGATGCAAAGACACATTTTTTTTAGGGGGGGGCGGTTCGAGACAGGGTTTCTCTGTGTAGTTTTGGTGCCTGTCCTGGATCTCGCTTTGTAGATCAGGCTGGCCTCGAACACACAGAGATCCGCCTAGCTCTGCCTCCCAAGTGCTGGGATTAAAGGCGTATGCCACCGCCATCTGGCAAAAGACACATTTTTTTTTAGATTTGTTTATTTATTTTATGTATATGAGTACTCTTTCTGCATGTATGTTATGCCTTTATGCCAGAAGAGGGTATCAGATCCCACTATAGATGGTTGTGAGCCACCATGTAGTTGCTGGGAATTGAACTCAGGGCCTCTGGAAGAGCAACCAATGTTCTTAACCACTGAGTCATCTCTCCAGCCTGCAAAGACACATTTTTAAAGACACAGTTCATATTTAAGGCTATACTATTTTTGAGTTGAATACATACTTAACCTCTTTCTTTCTGGGTATATAGCATTATAGACCTCAACTCCAAGTTTCCTGACTGTATAACAGGGATAGAGGGCAAATGATAAATAATAGCGACCTGGTAGGCAACCAGCATTGAAATGGAGATTACATTTTTTTCAAAGACAAGTCCTTGCTCTATATCCCAGGCTGGCCTTGAACTAACAGCCAGCCTCCTGACTCAGCCTCTTGGGTGCTAGGATTATAAGTGTGTACCACTACACCTGGCTGAAATGGGTTATTTAAACAAAAGAAATACAACACCTTAATTCTTCCCATTGGCAAAGACAAAATCTACAGAGCTATCAGGAAAAGGAACATCCTTGCCACTAGTTAATGAAAAGATGTCCTGCCTTCACAGTCTATTAATTAAGAAGATATTGCTGTAAGCTTGGAATTTGCTATTTGAAACTCAAAGACAATACAATCAGAACACTACTCAGATTTTTTTTTCTCACAAATGAATAATAATTTAGGGCCACCAAGCTAAGGTAATCATATGATTTTGAATGATTTCTCATGAGCATGCCTCTGATAACCTGCTCATGTTGGGTCAAAAGAACAAAGAAAGGCAAAGTTAGTTACTAAGGAAAAGCTTCATCAAATAATTTCAGTCCCCTTAACCCAGGGTTTCTCATTGTTGCTGCTACGGATATGTGAGGCTAGATAATTCTGTATGGCAAGGACTGGCTGTGCATGGTGGGATGCTTCAAAAGATCCCAGGTCTCTAACCATTAAATACTAGCAGTATCCCTCTCCATCAAGTTGTGACAATGACAACTGTTGCCCGAAATTGTTAAATGTCCCTTCTAGGGCAAAATGACCAATGCATCACCTACTGAAATAATTACTACCTTCCTTCTCACTCTCCATCCTGTGGGGCCTTCTAGGGTTTGCTGTTCTGGAGGCCCCAAACAAAACATTTTCTAACAGGGTCATCTATACTTTCCATGGAACTATCTGAAAAGACATGGACTGGGTCAAAATTACTCATCCAGACAACAAGAGAGGACTCTTTGCATTTCTGTACTGGGAAGTACCATACAGAAAGAAGAAGCAGATCTAGTAAGGTGTTCATGGAAGGCACCCCAGTAAACACTCGGTCTCCAATCACCACAAGCCCCTCAGAGGCACTGTCAACCTCATTTTATCTTGAGGGAACTGAGGCTTACAGAGGTGAAGAGACATGCGCAAGAACACACATTCTGGAACTTAGTAGTGGAGCCAGAAGCCCGACAGCAGCTCTTGTGCCTATATACATATTGCCTGGATAGATGCATTTAGAATGCCGGATACATAATAAAGCAAAGGGACCAGTATTTATCTTTTCAAAGGTTTGTTTTTATTTTTGTGTATGTGTGAGTGACTACACATATGAATATACACTGTGGTCTGGTGTCTGAAGAGGACAGGAGGGCATTGATCTCCCGGAACTAGTGTTACAAGCAAATTTACACTATCACATGGGTGCTGGGAACCAAATCGGGGTCCTCTGGAAGAGCAAGCACTGCTTGTAACTGCTAAGCCATTTCTCCCACTCCAAGTAGTCATCTTTTTTAAAAATATGTTTTTGTTCAAGAAAAGTTTCCAACTTATACACATTTAGATAAAGCTGTATATTCCCCTTTTTAATGTTCATGTGCTCCTTACCTTGCTTCAGCACAATCAACTCACAGCCCATCCTGCTCATTCAGGAGATTCTCAGCCTCTTATTATTGACATTCTGGGTGGGATAATTGTCATGCACACGCACACTACAAAATCTAGGCCAAGGTCTGGCTGATTTGACTGGTAAAAATACAATGGGCCACTTTTAGATTCAGAGAGTTTATCACTTCCATAGTCAGCAAAACAAACAATGGCTGGTGTCACTAACTCCCCGTAACCCTGTGTCCCACAGAAGAAAGGGTAATGCTAAAACAAAATGGGACAGAGGCCCTGACTCCCATTGCCGAGAAGCCTAATGAAGATTGAAACTATGTAATTTTGCTTTTGCTGCTCTATACTGAGAGAGACAAAACAGAAAGCCCAGTGCCCCAAAGAAGGGAAGAAGTGGTTAGAAACCACCTTGTGACAGAAAAAAGAAATAAGGATCTCCAAGGGAGATAGTCTGGAGGCAGCTCCTCACAGGTCTCCCAATCTCTGGGACAGGAGGATCACAAGTCCTTCTCCAATATTCTTATATGCTGCACCTCAAGCCTCTGTGTGATCCAAGGTCTTCATCGCATAGTGGATCTGAACATTCTAGGACATTCAGTAGCATCTGTACCTTCACTCCATTGACACTTGTAGCACTAGCCTCCAAGTGGACAAAAAAAAAAAATGTCTCTAGACATCGCTAAAATTTTTTAGGGCCAAAACTTCACCCAACTGAAAACCACTGATGTAGAGTTTAATCCACTTTTCACATCCAAACATTATATCAGGGCAAACATTTCAGTATATATTTCTCTTTTTTTTCAGTATATATTTCTAAAATAGTTTTGAAAGCAAAAGCACAATGCAATGCCATTGTCACACCTAAAAAATTAACAATGTCTTCATACCATTCAGAAATTAGTCCAATTTCTAATGGTCACATAAATATCATTTTTTAGTGTTTTGAAATTTAAATACTAAGACTATGCTCTACATTGGTTGCTATTTTATGGACTTTATGTAATCAATGGATTTCTTGCCATTGTTTGGCTGAAGAGGCAAAGCTTGTTCTGCAGAATATTCTCCAATCTGGACTTTGCTGATTGTGTCCCTGGGTATTAGTATACTTCTTTTATCCCCTCTGTATTTCCTGCAAATTGCTCTGAGATCAAGAGGTGTGGCCAAAGTCAGGTTCTGTTTCCTTGGAGGACTATTTTATAGATGGTTCAGAAGCACAGAGTAGTTGAGCTTGTCTATCTGTCATGTTATCCATAGTTAGTGCTCAATGCCTAGATTGAATCATTCATTAGCGGCAAGGAAGCAGAGCAACTCATTACCGTCTTCAGCAGTCATTTTAAGATGAGATCCTCCTCCCTATTTGATGGCTCAGAGGGACAGTTTGGATAGAAAAGGTTTGTAACAAAATATAAAACACTTGATCCTTTTTCTAGCCCCCAATTTTCAAAATATCCAGCACCCTCCAATTCAGACAAGTGAAGGTTTTGGTGGTTTTGTATCCATAGTGCATTTGCATCCAGCCTTAACTATGTAGTTAAGAATAACTTTGAACTCTTTTTTTTTCCTGTGGAAGTATTTTTCCTCTTTATTTTTTCTCATTATTTACAGGATAGGATCAGTATACACATATAAAATTTTTTGCTGAATATGCTGATGGTGATATGCTGCAGGAACAGCAGAAGTAGTCCCAAACACCACTCAAACAGATCAGGAATTAATCTCTTTTTTAATCTTTTCATATCCATTATACAACTCAAATATCATTTTTTCCTACATATGGTGTTAAAAACCTAGTATGCCTAAATCAAATTCTGTCTCAAATGATTCTTGTTAGCATAGTTATGTTTTTATTTGAATTAACATGGGAGTGGAGATCAGCATCATATTTGCATGACTTGTGGGACCTTTCAAAGGATTTCAATTCATCAGACTTCTCTATACTGTTGTAACCCAGTCCCATAATGAGTATTTCCCTTCAAATCATCATAACGTTGAACTCTTAATCCTTCTGTCTATCTCCCCAAGTGATGGGGTCACAGACCTGCACCATCGCACCAGGCAAATGTGGTGACAGACGACCCCAGTCATTCTGTGCTCCTTCTTTTCTTGACATAGTACTATGAACTTGTGGATTTAAACTTATTTGGGAGGCTTCAATCTATCGAAGTTCTCATTCTTATTGTTGTTTGAGTTTTTCATCTTGGCTGGCAGATGTCTCTTCAAGTTGGATCCCAAGTTCTTTTCACATTTTCTATCATTTTAAAAAAGATTGATATATGATACTCATGAGCACATTGTTAGCAACAGTTTTACCTCCTAAGTCTCTGTACTTACTATACTTTCATAATTGCTCAAAAGAGTGTTGCTGAACACACGTGAACTTGGACAAAATTCAAATTGATGGGCCCACTGAATTAGAATCTCTGATTTTCATGAGTCATCTTGATGAGTTGCCATGATGGAAATTTCAAAAGACAAATTCCCAAAGTGTGTGGAACAATGGTAGGTTCTCTTCCTTTTGAGTTCTTATGGTTGAATGATAGTGAAGTTATTCAACTTACTATTTTTCAGGAAAAAAGGATTACTCTTCTTTGATACTATTTTATCCAATGCTCACTTATTTACTTACTCAAGAAAAAAAAGTTTATAGCAATTATGGGCTTCTGCAGAAGGCCACTGGCTTGCATACAGTTACTCTACTCATGGTTAGTGAGTCATTTTACATAGCTCCTCCTAATACTTTAGTAGGTTAGGTGTTTAAATTATTGCTTTGGGGCCTATTGGAAGTTTTTATATAGCAAACTTTTGGGAACACAAATAATAATAGCTATTTCCTCATGAAAATAGCTCATAATGAGGATTCTTGGGGAAAAACATTTAATAGTTGGGGTTAAGGCTCAGAGGGTAAAGGTACTTGCCATTAAGACTGCCAACCTGAGTAAAACCTGAATTCAGTTCCAGGAATCAACCTGGTGGAAGGAAAGAACCAACTCCCACAAGTTGTCACATCCATGTATGCATGGTGGTACAAGCACATGTGAGTACACACACAGACACACACACAATAAGTGTAAAAAAATGTTTAAATCTATGCTTGTTTTGTTTTGAAGCAGGGGCTCACTCTATAGCCCAGGCTGGCTTGGAAATCACAGTGTAGGCCAGGCTAGACTTGAACTTGAAGCAACCCTCTTGCCTTAGTTTTCCAAGTATGGAGACACAGGTGTGTGTTGCCGTGTCTGATTTCCAGATGTTATGCTCCAGTCTATTAGACCAGAATCTCTAGGGCATTAAAACCAAGCCTTGGTGTTATTGAAAACTCTCCAAGTAATTCTCTATATAATCAATATGGAGAACTGTATTAATCAGGATTTTCTAGAGGAAGAGAACTTAAAAAATGAATATATCTGTGTATGTATATATATATATATATATATTTGTTGCATATACATATATATACATATATGTTACAATTCTGTCCAAGTTCACAGGAGTTCAGTAACACAGTTGTAGAGCAACATGAATATATATTATATGTATATAAACATATATAAAGGGAATTTATTAGAATGGCTTATGGGCTGTGAGTCCAGTTAGTCCAACAATAGCCATCATCTAATAATAGATGGTCTAAGAATCCAGTAGTTATTCCGTCCATGAGGCTGGATGTCTCTGCTGGTCTTCAGTATATGCCAGAATCCAGAAGAAGTAAGCTCTGATGCTAATGAAAGAATGGATTTGCCAAGGAGAGCAAGAGCAAGCAGGCAAAGAGAGAGCAAGCTTTCTTCTCACTCTCCTTTATATAGGCTGCCAGCAGAAGGAGTGGACAAGATTAAAAATGGATTTTCCTGGCCGTGGTGGTGCACACCTTTAATGCCAGCACTTGGGAGGCAGGGGCAGGTGAATCTCTGTGACTTCAAGGCCAGACTGGTCTACAGATTGAGTTCCAAGACAACCAAGAACAGCTAAGGTACACAGAAAAACCCTATCTCAAAAAACAAAAAAAAAAAAAAAAAAAAAAAAAGAAAAAGAAAAAGAAAAAGAAAAAGATCTTTCCACCTCAAAAGATCTGAGTTAAAGGTGTGTCTCCCCACCTAAAAGATACAGATTAGAAGTGGGTCTGCCCACTTCAAGTGACCCAGTTAAGGAAAGATCCCTAGCAGGTGTGCCCAGCCATTTGGGTTTTAGTTTGACTCCAGATGTAGTCAAGTTGACAACCAAGAATATCTATCCTAAGAACCTTATGGAGTGAAACAAAGATGATGCAAAGCTTTATTTAGGAAGGAACTTAAACGTTGAAGTGTTAGGCTCCTTTTTTTAAGAACAGGACATTTGGCGGGCAGTGGTGTCGCACAGCTTTAATCCCAGCACTCAGGACGCAGAGGCAGGAGGATATCTGTGAGTTCGAGGCCAGCCTGGTATACAGAGCGAGTTCCAGGACAGCTAGGGCTGTTATACAGAGAAATCTTGTCTCAAAAATCCAAAACCAAAACCAAACCAAAACAAAACAAAATAAAAACAAAAACAAAAAACCAAAACCATCAGGGCAGTTAGTATACTGGTGGGGCTTGGGGAAGATAATTTTTGCTTGTGCCGGCCGGCTATTATCTTTTGGAGATTTACACACTACTCCCAGAGAAGAGGGCCTAATGAATCCATTTCAGCTCACATTGCAGACTAACTTGTATTGTGGTGATGGCAATGCCACTTTCTGAAAGACGTATGGGAGCTGTGAAGGCAGCTTTTCTTTTCTGGCTGTGGATAGAGCTCAGAGGCTATCACACACTCAAGTGTTGAACCATTGAGACTGAGCTGCATCCCTCAGGCAGAGTATCATCTTCAATGTGTGTTTCCTGATGATGTTCTACAAAGACATCTTCTGACTGAGTAAAATAGGAGATATATGGGGCTTACTAAAAGCTTTTATCTGGCTAATTTGTATCATTAAATGTCATCCAAACTAAATGAAAAGCTTTCAATTCGAAGGCTATCCAAAGAGAGAAAACTGATCAGAACATTGCAAATGCTGAGATACTGAAGCAAGTGTGCAGTGAACAGAGCCTTTGAAGTGCCCCAGTCCTGAATTTCAAACTCAGTTTTGCACAAGCTCTGAGACCTTGGGAAAAATCATTTAATATCTCCAAGTACTGCTTGTTATCTGCACACTAGGCATAGTGCCTGCATCTGATACAGAGTAGGGTCTCATAATTTTTAAGTATTGAAACTACAAGCAATGTATTCTTCTGAATATCTCGATAGGAGATATCAGGTCAGGCTCCCACTAAGGAATGTGTAGCAGGCAGAATAACAGGACATCAGCCTCCCAAAGATGTCTGCCCTATTCCTCAGAAGCTGGGACTACATACATTAGCCTACATGGCAGAAGGGACTCTACAGATGTGATTTAAGATCTCAAGGTGGGAAAAAATCTCTCTGCATTATCCAGATGACCCAAGGACATCGCCAGAGTCCTTCTAAGTGAAAGGAGGCCAGCGATTTAGAAGATGAGATTATTCATGCAGAGGCTTGAGTGATATGATTGCTGGCTTGCCCATGGAAGAAAGCAGGCCAAGAAATGTGGGCAGCATCTAGAAGTCAGAAAGGCAGGGAACCAGATTATCCCTTGGAGCTTCCCAAAGTGCAATCATGTGGCCATGTTGATTTTTAATCCAGGTAGATTCACTTCAGGTTTCTGACTTTGGTCCAGAACTTTAAGATAATAAATCTGCATAGTTAAACTTTGTGATAAATTGTTAGGAAACTAACAGAAAATTCAACCAACTCAATGGGCATTCAAGGATTTTGAGTGCAGATTTTGCAAGACAGTCACATTGGAAACACATTTAAAAATCTGTTAGTATCAAATCCAAGGATCATAATGACAATCTATTTGTAAATGATTGCATCTAACCTGCCATATGATCTTGATAGCTTGTCAGACTCATTTGTGCCATACTTGGATGACTCCTGGGAAGACCCTCAGGACTCTACATTATGTGATGCAGTATTGGGAAACTGAGTCTGAGCATGGTGTGGCACATCTGTAACCCTAAACCTCAGGAAGTAGAGTCAGGATATTTGTAAGCTAGAAAGGTCATACTTGAACTGCACAGTGTGACCCTGTTTTTTGTTTTTTGTTTTTTGTTTTTTTTTTAAAGAAAGAATAGAAGCCTGGAGGTGTTGGTGCATGCCTTTAATCCCAGGTTGGGAGATGAGGCAGGTGAATCTTTGAGTTCAAGGTCACCCTGGTCTACAGTTCCAGAATGGCCAGGGATACATAGAGAAACCCTGTCAAAAAAAAAAAACACAAATGAACAAAAATAATAGAACTGATTATGGCAGATACTAAGCAAAGAAGACAGTTGTTTAAGTGGATGTAAGGAAATGAAAATGTGATCAAACAATTGGGGGATAATTTGATTACAGTATCAAAAAAATGTTAAAAGCCTTGAAAAGGCAAGTACTCTGACTTAACAATTCTACTTATAAGAAAAATCATTGGAATGGAAAAAAAACAGATTACTATGCATATCATTCACATACTCCAATTCTTTCATGGTTCCCATGATTCCATATAGAATAACATGGTGATACCGAAGGGAGACAGCAGTACACCCATTTAAGGTAAACAATGAAGACTGGCAGGTGAGCATACCAGTTGTAGCTTTGTCTAGATTTGAATCTGGTTGAATTACCTCAGAGGTCCTTCACCCACTTTTGGTAGATTTGATTTTCATTAAAATCGCTGAAACTGTGACTGTGACTAGCAGTTGCAATAAATTGGTGTCTGGCTTCGTACAGTTATCAAAACTACCATTCAATTTTTTTGGGTTAAGGAAACAAAAATTTAATTTCATAGATGCATGAAATTAAGCTATTACATGTAAAAAACTATCAAGAGTTTTACTTATCTACTGTGGTGGTTTGAAAGAAAATTACCCTCAAAGGGAGTGACACTATTAGGAAGTGTGGCCTTGTTCGAGTAGGTGTGGTCTTGTTGGAGGAAGCATGTCACTGTGGAGGGGGGCTTTGAGGTCTCATATATGTTCAAGATACTACCCAGTATCTCAGACCATTTCCTGTTGCCTGCAAGATGTAGGACTCTCAGCTACATCTCCAGCACCATGTCTGCCTGCACTCCGCTATGTCCCACCATGACAATAATGGACTGAACCTCTGAACTGTAAGCAAGCCATCCCAATTAAATGTTTTCCTTTATAAGAGTTTCTGTGGTCATGGTGTCTCTTCATAGCACTAGAAACCCTAACTAAGACATCTGCTGACATTCACTGAGTGAATTTAGTATGCAAAAGTTTTACATTTAAAATATGCTCAAATCCAAGTGGGGAATTTTTACCCATTTTTGTATATAGTATTATGTGTTTCAGTCATGTTAGACTCAAATCCCATGAGGGAGGGACCAAAATTTACACAGCTTCCTGAGTGTGATGGCGGCAGCACTTGGAATTTTGATTAAACTGCACTACATGTGTGATTATTACTTGTAAACAGATGATTAGATATTAATTAGACAATAAGTGATTGTAAAGCACTTAGAATATAAAAGTGTTTATAAATACCACCAAGTGATAACAACAATAATTCTTTACTGACTACACAGCTGCTAATGTCAGTAAGAATGATTTTTTACAGCTAATAGCAACTCTAATTTCTGCCCCAAATCCCTGTTATATCTGGCTTACAATAGAAAGAAAATATATACCATACTTCTACTGAGTTTAACCATCAGTATTTAGATAAATGCATTGTATTTTAAGGAAAAAATTGTATTTCTTTTCAAGACTTTCTCAAAAACAGGTACAGCCACTATGCTCCGCTGTTTGTCCCCTTTGGTGCCAAGAACTTGAAGTGTCAAATATTTGTTTTTTGGGGTTTTTTTTAGTTTTTAATTATTTATTTATGTGGTATGGGGGGGCACACATGTGTATCTGTCACTCACACGCCACAGCATGTGTGTGGAAGTCAGAGGACCACTTATGGGAGTTAGTTCTTTCCTTGCACCTTCTGGGATCCATGGACCAAACTCAGGTTATCAGGCTAGGCAACGCCTTTCCCTATTGCGCCAGCTGGCCAGCCTGTTTATTTTAGATAGAAGATGTTAGATGAGAATTAGTTAGCCACACTTTCATTATACAGTATATTGATGTTTTGGGTTTATGCAGTTGCCCCTTAGTGCCACAAAACCGTGCTCAGAAACAGTATATTTTGGTCAAATGAGTGAAGGCTAACTTTTTCTTGGTTACTATAGAAGTTGAAAAAAGAAAAAAAATACATTTTTAAGAACAAAACAAAGCACTTTAATTCTATATTCTCGAACTTTTTTCTTTTCAAAAAAATAAGTTTTGAAGTTATGTTATGCCTCTCCCAGTGGTCTTTATGGATCATGGCCTTGTATGAACCTTGTTCTTAACAAAAATGTTTGATTGTTCTATCATAAGTAAACATGAGCACCAACGTAAGTTCAGATCCATGGTTGTACAGATTTGAAATGAACTATATGAATCAAAGTGAAGAGTGCTTCATGTTTCATGACTTCAAGAGAAAAGGAATAAAGGATATAATGGATGACGATATATACCTGAATCACCCAACAGTTTTGTTAACAAAGTAAATCTAGTTATACTGAACAGTGAACCAGTATAGCTTATTGGAAAAGAAAGTTCAACTTTGATTCAAGAAATCTAGACTTTTATCATTTACTATGTAATGCTGGCTAAGTCAACTAATCACTCTGAATCATTGAAATTTTTAAGTATTAAACTTTGTGCTACAATGATATCATCTAATGAGTGAAAGCACTACAAAAGGGTGAGATGCTCTCCATTGTGAAATATGTTTATTACCATAATTTTCCTGGAGTAGATGAAAAGGATTTGTGCATGGGTTTCATTACTTAATATAGTTGGTTTTCTCCAGACTGTCCAGGTTTAGACCTTAACCTTGAGCCACAGAGGGACAACTGGGGATGTGACTCAAATGAAATTCAACAAGAGAGGGAGAGGTTATAGAATCTAGATGTGCCTCAGGGGGAGGGTTCTAAATAACCTGCCCTATGACATTTCCTCTACCTCTACTAATTACAGATAGTAAGCCACACCCTTACTCCTTACTTCACCTTTCTTATTTCTTTGCCCTGAGATCCACATACCTTTCTAGTTGCACATGTGCTAGCCAGTCTTGCCTCACCCCTAGCTCTTGATGCCTTTTAGAATGAGGGTAATGTTCTTTTACCCAATTTCAAGAGTAATGTAGCCACTTATGGTGGCACACGTCTATAATACCAGCTGCAGGGAAAGGGGCTAGAAAAAGCCAAGACTAGGCTGGAATAGCATTAGTAGTCATGGCCCTGGTTATAGAACTGGCTCCCAGGGAAGCTAGAAGCCTGAGCTGCCAGGTTCAAGAACTTAGAATGAGTAAGAGTCTGACATAGGTTACTCAATGAAGATCGGCATCTTGTGTAGAGGCAGCCTTTGGTTTGCTGGGACAAGGAAAGAAGTACAGGAGAGGGGAGAGTATCTTCCCATCTAGAGACAGAAAAGGCTGGGGGTACAAGGCTGTGGTCCAGGCCCTGGGACAAGAGGGCTTCAGGAACCAGCTAGACATCATAACTTAGCTAACTAAGCAAGCAAACTTCCTACCTTGCAGTGAGCCTCCTAGTCTAGAGAAGAAATTCAGGGACCAGTTAAGAACCCTATAGGCAGCTCAGTGACCCAGACTACCCTGGGAGTTAGGTGCTTTCCAGTGTGAACATGTGACTGTAGCCCAATGTTTACAAACTTTAGCATATGTTACAATACCTATTAAACCAGGGGTTTCTCTTAAAAACCCAGATTCCCAGCCTCCACTACCTCAGTTTCTCATTCAGCAGGTCTCAGATGGGTGAGACTGTCTGACAAGTTACCAGGATTTTTGCTGCTGCTTTTCAGGACATAACAGTTTGAGAACCATTTCCCTAAGGCAAAATAAAATAAAATAAAGTAAAATAAAATAAAAATATAAAATAAAATAAAAAAAATCCAGATGGAAAATGTCAAGAGTAAGAATGACAATGGCACTCTCACATCATCCACCATAGGAGGAAAGGAGCTTTTAAATAAGAAGAAAAGTGTAAAAGCCTAAGTGAAGCTCAGGGGTTTCAGAATGACTATTCTAACCATATAGAAAAAGTTCATTGAGATGTATAGAGTTTGGGACTGTTTGAGTGGCTACCTTAATCTAGTTGTATGATGTTTTCATTTGTGAGTTCACTACAATAAAGTGATTTTTTATTTTAAAATATAGTGCAGGGTTTGCTTCTTACACACTGATCACCTCAGTAGAGCAAAACCTGTAGCTTGAGGTGTTTTGGGTTTCTAGAAAGGCAGGTAGAATAGGAAGGAAAGGACCCCTCTTGAGATGACCCAATAGTTGCTGGGATTTTTGCATTACTAGAGTTGTCTTTCACTCAAAGATATTTTTAGTTATGTGTGTGTACACGTGTCTGTGGAGGAGGTAGGTGTGTATGTATGTGAATATTGGTGCTTGGGGAGGTCAGAGGCATTGTATCTCCCTGGAACTTGACTTACAGGCAGCGGTGAGGTGTCCAATAATGGTACTAGCAATTGAACTCAGGTCCTCTGCAAAAGCAGCAGTATCTCCTCTTAACCACTGAGCCATCTTTCTAGTCCCTAAGTTCTCTTAAGCATAGGTAATACACTGTCAAGTGATGTCGTCCTGACTTAAATGGCCAGGTTTTTGTTTTTTGGTTTGGTTTGGTTTTTTGAGACAGTGTTTCCCTGTGTAGCACATCTGCAGACCAGGCTGGCCTCAAACTCAAGAGATCCACCTGCTTCTGCCTCTAGAGTGCTGGGTATTTTTATTCCATCCTTTGAAGTACTGTTTCTCAAATTATGGTCTCTGTACCTGTGGCATTAGAATTACCTAGAAGCTCATTAAAAATGCAAATACAGGCCCCATCTCAAACTTACAAAGTTTGGTTTTGGATTTGTCATGGAACTAATAATTTTCATTTCTAAAACATTCCCTGGCAGTGATTCTGATGTTATTACTGCTGGTCTGGGACCACACTTGGATAAAAACCATGGTTAGAGACAAAAATGAAAGATTTAGAAGCACAAGATTTGTCTTAAGTGACTTCTTCCTTAGTTCCTTTCTGCTATACCTGCTGCATCTCTGCTCCCCACCCTACATTCTTCAAATGTCGGCTCCATTGCTTATGAACTTTGAGACCCTAAGCAATTACTCTAAGTTGCAATTTTCTCACTTATAAAGTGGGGATAATAATAGGATCTGCTTTGGGTTCTTATGAAGATTAAGGAAGATCTAAGTACAGTACTTGGCACTGCATCTGTGCTTAATAAATACTAGTGATTTTATTTCTTACTAATATTAGACATGGCCTTTCACTAGAACAAATACCTCTGCAAGTTCTTTCCTTTGAGCGTGTGTCTTCAGAATGCTCCTCTTAAACTGATGTTCCAGGACAATGTAAACACTAAGACACATCATTCTGTGTTTTTTCTCGGATTGCCATAAGCACTTGGACGAGAGCAGGGTGCTTAGGAGAAGGGACTTGGAACTGATAAAATGAGAGTATAGGTCCTATACTGTAGGAAGGAATATCGGGATGCTAGATAAGAGTACTGAAGAACAATTGACGGTAAGACTGAGAGGGAACGACTGGCTGAGGGAGGAAGAGAGGGCAGGCAGACCTGGCAGGAAGGCTGGCAAAGACAACCTACCGCCTTCAAAGTTCCTCTTGTAGCAGCCCCAGGGATAGACTCCAGGGTTACAACAGGCCTTAGGCATCTGCCAGCATTCCTGTTTTATGCCGTCCAGAGGGTGAACACTCAGGGGCCCTCAGTGAATTCCCCAAGAAGCTCTCGGAGGCAGCGGGCAGTTGGCCCAGTGGTTTGGGGCTTTAAAGTGGCTCTGTCTTCAGAGTGACTCTTATTTAGCAAATATTCCGACTACAACTGCATCATACACTCATGCCAGAGACACGGTCCTTTATAGCTATGCTCTTTAGCGAGGCGTCTGGGGCACCTCAGGAAACAGCTTTATCTTATCTAGGAAGTGCAGGGAGTCCTTACCAGGCACGGACAGAGACCTTCAGAAGTGAATTAAATACAAAAAACAAAAACAGCAAGTTCAGGCCCCGTGGGTACAGCAGGCCAGCCAATGGGCCCCGGCCGCTCCCAGGTGGAGTGGTACTATGATGACAGTAACCAACCAGCGCGCTCCATGCAAATGAGGATACTGTATCCGCACCAGACGCTCCAGTGCTGTCTGGTTGTTATAGTGATAAACTGAGGCCCTGCCTCTGGGCTTCTCTGAGAAAGGGGTGGTGTGTGTGTGTGTGTGTGTGTGTGTGTGTGTGTGTGTGTGTGTGTGTGTGTGTGTTGGGGGGGTAACCTTTTTACTTCCCCCCAGGGAAGACAAAAAGAAGGGAAGAAGAAGGGGGATGGGTAGGGAAGAGAAAAATACGTGACAAAGAAAACATTCTCTGCCTGGGAGGAGACTCCCAGAGGGTGTAGAGCCGGAGGGAGCATTCACTGGCCATGCCAGTACTTACCACTGATGCTGAGTCAGAAACAGGTATCCCAAAATCCCTTTCCAATGAGCCTCCCTCAGAAACCATGGAGGAAATAGAGCACACATGCCCACAGCCTCGACTGGTAAGTAAAGACAAAGGATGGAAATGTATGCGTGGCTATGGCACAAAAGAGTTCCTTCTGTGCCCGCAGTCAGCGAGGAAAAAACGATGCTGACAGGATTTTCATGTAAATGAGAACGGAGCGGCAGCCTAATCCTTCTCAGCTGTTTATACTTAGCTCCGATACCGGACACAGTTCTCAGCTTACAAAGCATTATTGTATTGGTCGGGTAGGAAACGGGCTTCTCGGGATATGGTGCGGTTTTTTTGTGCTTTGGGAGGAGAAAGAATGATCTTTTCCCCCCTTTTAGGCGTATTGTCATCTAGAGGTGAAAATCCTACAGTACAGTTTTTAAAATGGTTTTCTTCTTCACAAACCTTGGACTGCTTCCCCGGTGAAGTTCTAAATTCTAGCTCGGGAATGATCTGTCCTCCTCAACTGTTTTCTTTCTTTCCTTTTCTTTTCCTTTCTTTTCTTTTCTTTCTTTCTTTCTATATATCTAATGTCTGTTTTGGAAAAAACGAAAACGACATAGAAGCAAAACTCCCCCACTCCTTTGATATTTTCAAAATAAATAAATGGTCCCTCGAGGATGCATATAGAAATAATGCGCATTTAAAATGAAACGTGAACCTTTTCGGAGGGTACTGGAGGTTTCTAGTCAAGCAATGGCTACATTTATTTAGAATGGGGACGCATGCCTTTAAAAATGAGAGTATGGAAACAGGGTACTCGAGCTTCCTTCTCAGAAACTGCAGCTCCATCGATCAGCTTCTCTGCCACTGGTTCTGATCCCTTAGATAAATGGGGAAGTTTCTTCTCAAACACTTCAACAAAGTAGCCTCAAGGAATTAAAAACATGTCAAATGGGTTGTGGGTTTCCTGTGGCTTGAAGTCCTATAGAACTTGGGGAAACTGCTCTTTGAACCCCCAAATCCAAGACACACACTGGAGGGATCCTTTTTTCAGTGATTCTCCCAAGTTAAAACGTAAAATGTTTTGATTGGCTGTGGAGTTTGACACTAGAGAGACTTTTTTTTTAAAGAATTTTTTTTGGTGTAGAATTTTCTGTGAGCCCCCACAGAACTTGGACTTACAGATTTCAATGCTAACGTATTATGGAAGTGTTATTTCTTAATAAGGGTTTGAGGGCAGGCTTGGATCAACTTTCTGAAATCAGAAAAACAGGGGAAGTTATATTAGAGCAGTTTCTATGTCTTGAAGCATGCTTTTAGGGTAATTTAGGATTAACTGCTTCTTAGCCCTTTATCCAGTGACTGGATGGCATACCTCATGCAGCGTCTTATATCAGTACATTGTTCTGATAAGTTGGTTACTAAAGTGGCTACCCCCTCTGAACCACTAAACAGTTCAAGCTTTCGCAGTGGGAAAAAAGTTGACCACTAAAGGTGTGTTACAAAATCTCCCACAATATATATTTTTAAGTAAATGCAATACAAAAACTTGAAACCATGTATGTTTGGATAAAGAGAGGGCACCGGAGAGAAAGGCGTGATCCAGCACCAGTTTTTATTACTTCTTTTCATCTTTTCTCTTTCATCTTTTAGCTACTCTGCTCCCTGGTTTGCTGGCCTGAGAGAGGTGTGCACAGATAATCAAGTTCAGGTGGCCTTTTCACTTTCACTTTTGACAGCTCCTCTCAGGTGCCACACTGTCACCTTCCACCCATTTTCAGAAATAAGGACTTGAGAGAATGCCTTCAGAGAATATAAGTAACTTCCCTTTGCCACGTTGAAGGGTCACAGCTGGGCACTAAGCCCAGAACAATATACCTGAAAAGTCCAAGCTCATTCCTGTGGAACATATTCTTCAAGGGAGATATAGTCTCTTCTGTCTTTTTGGAGGGGGTGGGTGATACAAGCACATCAGAGGTATGAGAGGTATGTCCCAAAACTGAACTGTTGAAATAATTGTTTTGATCTACTTTGATAAAAAGGTTCCATGGGCTGCTGAAATTGGCAGTTTACATACTGGCTTAAACTAAATTTTAATGAAGATTCTTTCTTCTTAGGAGCAAACTTTGATCACTGTGGAGTTGGTTATGTTCTAAATTTTTATTTAATTATCACAGCTAAATTTTCTTTGCCTGGGATTTTACTTCGGTAACTAAGGCACATGCTAACTACTTAATGAAGTTTTTTGAAGAGGAGCAGCACAATGAAATGGGTTCTTTTTTTTTTCTTTTTTTTTAAAAATATTTATTTATTTATTATGTATACAGAAGAGGGCGCCAGATCTCATTACAGATGGTTGTGAGCCACCATGTGGGTGCTGGGAATTGAACTCAGAACCTCTGGAAGAGCAGTCGGTGCTCTTAACCTCTAAGCCATCTCTCCAGCCCTGAAATGGGTTCTTTAGCTCTTTCTGTTGATCATAAAGCACTGCCAATAATTCCATCATTCCAATGCTATTAAGTCTGTGTTTGTCCACTCACCAAGCTAATCATATGTGGGTCACTAGTGATACAGCCATCTACAGGGTGGGGAGATTGAGTTGCATAAGTAACTTTGGAAAGTTCATGAAGGATTTGAGAGAGGCCTGTTTAGGAATGAAACTCCATACTCAAATTCCATTTCAGATGTCAGGTCCTGTCTTCCAGTCATTGAGGAAGACAGAAGCTGGCATTTCCTGAACAAAAAAGGCTCTAAAGGGATCCATATTTTAAGTGCAAATCTATAATGGTATTTATACTACTGAAGGTGAAATTTTTTCTGAAGGGAAAACATATAGTCTTTCCAGCTGCTTTATTCCGCGTTGCAGAAAAATTCAAAAGGAGAGGACTAAATAGAATAAATTTGCATTGCTGAAGAAATTATAAAAGTAATCACTAAAAATTATTTCACTTTTATGGTAGTTTATATTTTAGGAGTATAACCTTATTACCCTTATTACCATGGTATCCAGTTGGAGATGTTTCTGAGAACTTTTCATTTTATTATATTTACTCTTTACTGGTTTTCTGCTCCGTAATGTTTCCTGCTTAAATATGATGCAACGTGACTCAGAAGCTTGGATGTGAAGAAGAAAATCTGAGTGGCCTTGGGTGATATGATGTAACAACCCTCCTTGGAAACCTAACTCCTGAGGGAGGAGCGCTCCTTTCAAGCATGGACTGTCCTCAAATCTCCCCAGCCCTCTGACTATGCCTGGACAAATCCTCTGGGACCAGCAGGGGCTCCATAAACCCTTCCTAACAAGGACCAGCTGTCCTAAAAGCTGTCTGCTTGAGGATTTAGTTAATGACCTTGGTCAAGTTCTTTTGGGGTACATTCTGTTGTCAGAAGGAAGCTGTAATTCTAGCCTACAATGGTCACTTCCATGAAGATGGATGTGGCCCTGATCAACTTAGAATGCTTTGGAAATTAAAAAAAAAAAGGGGCTGGTTCAATATGCCACGTTAGCAGGAGTTCATTTGGGGTTTTACTTCAACGTGGAGAAGCGCCAAGAGACTGCTGTCTTGCAGAAGGTGCTTTATGTCAGTTGGGATGTAGATACTTCCCCACTGGTACTCAAAAAGATGACTGGATTTCCAGCTCTCAGTGTATTTCCTTTACTAGTATCACCATCTGTTTAGAGCAGCATGCATTTTAAAAGCAAGATGCTTTTAATGTGCTGCATTGGTGCAAATAAATGAACATAAGCTTCCTTGGGTATTTACTGTGGCCAACTGGAATTCTGCCCAAGGTTCTTGTTAGAAGTCTTCCTGCTGATCCCTGTCCAAAGAAAACATCCATTTCTTACCGATTGATAATTGTCAGGTGTATTGCCCATGGAATCAATGAATTTATTCCTCTTACTATTCTTCCAAGCACTCATTTGTCTAATGCTAAACTTCTTATGGGAAAAAAAGCTTAAGTCAAATAAAATATCAGTACTTTGCTTTATTTTGGTGTTTGGGCATATAGAAATCACAAGGATGCATAGCTAATCATTCAGACAGTTGGGGGATTGAAAGCATCCAAACGATACAGGACTTTAGAAAGTAACTGAGAGGAACCTCAGTCTCTTACCAAGCAGATTCACAGCCACTCAAGGGGTGACAACTTCTAAATACAGCAATATGCCAGGTGATGTGGAGAGGACTAAAAGAAGTGACTCCATAGCCCCCACCTTTAAAGATCATTTCCACTTAATAGAACACAGTAGTCTGGTACATGAATGCATGCCAGGATGCTGAAATCCCTTGAGAACATTTTTGTAAGTGTGACTTTAATATATTGGGCTTTCTTTTTAAAAATTTTTTTAAAATGTATTTATTTATTTATTTATTTATTTATTTATTTATTTATTTATTCATTCATTCATTCATTCATTCATTTATTTATTTATTTATTTATTTATTTATTGGTTTTTCAAGACAGGATTTCTCTGTGTAGTTTTGGTGCTTGTCCTGGATCTCTCTCTGTAGACCAGGCTGGCCTTGAACTTACAGAGATCCATCTGGCTCTGCCTCCCGAGTGCTGGGACTAAAGGCATGCGCCACCTCCGCCTGGCTTTTAAATTTTTCAAAGATTTATTTGTTTATTATGTATACAGTGTTCTACCTGCATGTGTCCCTGCAGGCCAGAAGAGGGCACCAGATCTCATTACAGATGGTTGTGAGTCACCACGTGGTTGCTGGAAATTGACTTCAGGCCCTCTGGAGAGCAGCCGGTGCTGTTAACCTTTGGGTTTTCTTAAAGGCCATATTTTATCCATTGAGCAGTACTTCTGAGCAGGGAAGACTCTGTTAACCTTATCCCCAAGTTAAGAAAAGTCCCACCATTTGAGGGAAAGATTCTATTTTCTAAGCCTTAACTATATTTTGAGACAAGAAAAGGATCAGTTTGGAGCTAGGGAAATGACTCAGTTGGTAAAGAGCTTGTCTTACAAACATGAAGTCCTGAGTTTGATACCTAGCACCCATGTAAAAGCTGGGCATGGTAGCACACACCTATAATCCCAGCACTGGGAAAGTGGAGGCAGGAGGATCCCTCAGACTTGCTGGCCAGCCAATCTAGCTGAATTGGTAATTTTCAGGTTCAGTAAGAGACTCTATCTCAAAATATAACATGGAGGGCAATTGAGGAGGTCACCCAGTGTCAATCTCTGGCCTCCATACCTACACATGTGTACCCTTACATGTGCAAACAGATACACACACACACAAGATCAGTCTACTTTTTAGGGTCTCTTAAAGATCTGTTGTAAGCAGCACACTCCAGCCTTTAGAGCAGTGCTATCCAATGGAAATACAGTTTAAGTCATATATGTAATTTAAAGTTATCCAGCAGCCTCAGTTTAAAAAGGGAAAACAATTGTAACAATGTACCTTACTATTTAATGTCATATCATGACAATTATGTCAACATGTCAGCCATATAAAACTATTGTTTAATATATTTGTGTGCATGTGGTATGTGTATACATGATTGTGTGTGAGGGTGCATGAGATGGCACATATGGTTACAGATATGTGCCACCATATCAAGCATTCATATGGGTTCTGGGATCTGAACTCAGACCATCAGGCTTGGGTGACAAGTACTCTTACCCACTGAGCCTTTTTCTACTGTTTTATTCATACAAAGTCTAAAATCCAGTACATATATTACACTTAAAATACATCTCAATTCACAATAAAGTTTCAAGTGCTCAGTAGCCATATATGTCTTTCAAGGAAACTCAGACACCTTTTTGCCTAGGCCAGTTCATGATGAGATCTGAGGATTCACAATATAAGGTTGGGACTATAGCTCAATGATAGACCACTTGCCACCTAGCATCCATGAGGACCTAGGTCTAAAGCCCAGTACTGCCAAAAAAGAGGAATCTTCACTGTTTAATGCACATATACATACAGGTAGTCATAACAAGCATTGAACACCACCTCCAATTTTGTACTCTTGTATTTTCAATGTTAATCTATTCTGTTTCAGTTAGTAGGCTATTGCAGTAATCTAGATGTGAGTTAATGAGTTTGAGGTTATGGGGTAAGTGGGGAAAGAAACCTGGACAGAATTGGGAGATATTAAAGAGACAAATGCATCAGGATTTGATAATTTAGTCTGAGAGTTGGCAGGGTCAAGGAAGACTAGTTTTCCTAGCTCCACTAAGCGGGTGCCATCACTGCAAGTGAGCATCAAGAAGGAAGAGTGTGTGGGTGATGTGGAAGACACCATGGGGATTTCCATTTGCTATTATCTAGTTAGTGTTTGTGGAACTCAGGGGAGACTTTTCAACTGATGGTAGAGATTGTAGAAACAGCACAGAAGAGAGAGACATCGAATTGATGACAGTGAAAGTGGGTCACCTTCTGGATATAGAAGGAAGTGGATTGAAATAATTATCAGGAAAGATGCCTCAGGATAACACTAATGGTGGGTGACTCATTCCTGTAATACTAGCACTTGGAGCCTAGGTGGTGGCCTGGCTAGATTTATGCCAACTCAACACAAGCTAGAGTCATTTGGGGAGAGGGACTCTCAGTTGAGAAATACCTTGGATTTGCCTTGGACTAGGCATGCCTTTATATCTCAGCCCTTGAGAAACAGAAAAAGGTGAATTTCTGTGAGTTCAAGGCCAACCTGGTCTACATTAGCAAGTTACAGGACAGCCAGGGTTATAGAGAGACACGTCTCAAAAACAAAACAAAAACAAAACAAAACCAAACAAACAAAAAACCACGGATTTGCCTATAGGCAAGTCTGTAGTGCATTTTCTTGATTGATGATTGATATGGGAGGGTTATGGCTCACTGTGGGTGGTGATACCCCTGAGCTGGCAGTTCTCTGTTGTCTAAGAAAGCAGGCTAAGCAAGCCAGTAAGCAGCATTCCTCCATGGGCTCTGTATCAATTCCTGCCTCCAGGTTCCTGCCCTGTCTGAGTTCCTGTCCCAACTTCCCTCAGTGCTAGAGTGTGGTGTGAAACTGTAAGCTAAAATAAAGCCTTTCCTCTGCAAATTGCTTTTTGCTCATGGTGTTTTATCACAGCAATAGGAACTCTAATTAAGACAGATGGGAATATTAACAAATGTGAGGCTAGCCTGTACTATATAGCAAGACTTTGTTTCAAAAACAACAACAAAAACCCCACATAAAATAAACAAATCAGCCAGCCATGGTGGCACACACCTTTAATCCCAACACTCGGGAGGCAGAGACAGGCGGAACTCTGAGTTCGAAGCTAGCCTGCCTGGTTTACAGAGTGAGTTCCAGGATAGCCAAGGATACACAGAGAAACCCTGTCTTGAAAAAAAAAAAAAACCCAGAAACCAGCCAACCAACCAACCAACAACAACAATACAATAACAACAACAAACCCCAAATCTAAGCAAACCCAATCATCAGTCACCCCAAACAATCCTGTGGCAAGGCTAACTCTAGGAATCTGCCTTAGTCAGGGTTACTGTTGCTGCGATGAAACAACCTGACCACAAGCAACTTGGAAAGGAAAGGGTTGATTTGGCTTACACATCCCAAGTGACAGTCTGTTGAGGGAAGCCAAAGCAGGACCCTGGAGTCAGGAGCTGATGCAGAGGCCATGGAGGGGTGCTGCTAACTGGCTTGCTCCTCATGGCTTGCTCAACCTGCTTTCTTATAGAACCCAGAACCACCAGCCAAGGCCCCACCCACAATGGGATGAACCCTTCCCCACAAATCACTAATTAAGAAAACAAACTGGATTGCTTCTCGGCCTTTTGGCTAAGATCAAGTGTAGAAAATGAACTGGGCCCCTCCACATTACTCAATCAAGAAAATACCCCACAGACTTGCCCACAGACCAATCTTCTGGAGGCATTTTCTCAATTTAAGTTCCTTCCTCTCAGATGACTCTAGCTTGTGTCAAGCTGACATAAAACTAACCAGCACAGAATCCATGTACACTAAACCATCCCAGTGTGTTCTTGGGAAGGAGAACAGAAGAGCTGCAATTAAATCTATTAGAATATTTCTAATTCTTGCCCGTCTGTACATGAAATTTGGCTAAATTAATCTATTTTTATCCTTAAATCTTCCCAGGACAGAATCCCAAGGAAGACATTTAAAGAGCCAACAGAGGAAGGTTTATGGAAAGGAAAGAGAAATATATTTCTTAAATGACTTGAGAGATCAGGGTACCAAGGGGAGGGTAAGTTCCCCGCGAGAACATCCAGCGTCAGCAGAGAGATCAAATGAGGTGAAAAGAGAGAAGGAAGAATTTCCTGCTGGATTTAGGAAATGGTCAGCGGTTATGTTTTGGTAAAGCTGTGTGAGTAGAGGTCAGCTAGCAGGCATCAGGCTAAGGACACTTTAGAGGAAGTAGATGCTGAACTAAGAGTTAAGAAAGCAAACAGAATCTGTAGTGCCCGGAGGTGGGAAAGCAGCATTTAGAATCAAGGGAGACTAGCTTGCCCCTTCTTTCTTCTTCCCTTCACTCCTTCCATCTGTCTTTCTTTTCTTCTGGTTTTCTTTCCTTCCATTCATCCAAGATGCTAACGCTTTTGGTTGACTCATTCTTTTAAGATGACAGAACTTGTACTTGAATGTAAATAGGGAAGGGCCAGTGGGAGAGGGAGTAGGTAGAGGTGAAGGTGGCCGAGAGAACCGAAGGATGAAACTCCCCTTGAGGCTAAAGAGGTTGGGCACCCGTGCAATACAGAAACATTGGCTTCAGGCAGGAAAAGGGAGAACACTAGAAAGGAATGTTTGCATTCAATTAACGTATGAGAAAGGCTAGTGAAAGTTTAAGGTCCCTCTTATCTGATAGCTTCTGCAAAGGGAGAGGGAAAGTTAAAGTGGCTTGGTTCTGGCAGATGCAAAAGTATCAGTCTGTGGTTTCTGGGATGCTGGGTCCTGTCACAGAGTGTTTTTCAGAGATTGTCAGACCGGGAGTAGGGACAGGTAGAAATGCCTGGAGAGAGGTCATTTGGTAAAATACTTACCACACAAGCATGTGGATCTGAGTTTGATCCAGAACTTGGGCACAGCAGCACAAGCCTGTGATCCCAGCTCTGTGGAGTGAGATGAGGCTCTCTGGGGCTGTCCTTCCAATCTAGCCAATGAAACAAGCTCTAAGTTCAGAGAGAGACACTCTGTCTCAAAACCAGTCCAAACCAAATCAAACCAACCAACCAAACAAACAAGCAAAAAGGAGAGAATAATTAAGTAGGACACCCGAAATCAACCTTTGACTTACACACACACACACACACACACACACACACGCACGCACGCACGCACGCACGCACGCACGCACGCACGCACGCACGCAACGCATGCCTACAAATCGAGAGACAGAGACAGAAAGATGAGGGGAAAGGTATGTTGGTTCTTGATAAGACAGAATGATGAGAGCAAACCTGGTCCTTTGTGGCCTCCAGAGCTCTACATCAACTGCCAACAAGACGAACCTAGGCTTAGCCTGAGGGAACTGGACTGGCCCACAGTGAAAGGGTTGGGAGTTGGTGAAGCTGAAACCTAGTCTCCACTCACTGAAGCCCGCTGTGTCATTCAGTCCCAGTTTTGTCTTGAAATTATTGTGTGGACCTAAGCAACTCACTTTTCTTCTATACTCCAACTCTAGCACCCTAAATGAGTCAACTAGGTGATGGTTGACCATGGAGTGTGAGCCACTGTGGTATGTCTGTTGGACTTGCTGCTCCAGTCCAAAGTCAGGTCTCTGCCACTCCTTGCTTCTCTTTCATTTTATCCATTTGGGCCAAGATAGGTTGAATGATCTTACGGTAAGACACACCGGCTAAATACTTGTAAGAAATGTTCACAAAGTACTTCGAAATTTTACATGAATCTTGTACAAACCACTTCTGACTTCGGCTTTTTGTCTCGGTTGCCTCCTCAAAAGATTAACTGTATTCCAAATTGTATTTGTTATATTCTAGTCATTGTTTAAAGAAAGCTATGTTGAATCTTCTCTTCATGTGAACAATAGCCTCCTAATTTACCTGTTTCATAATACTGAAGTTTGAAACATTGGCTTTCTTCAAGGCTTGGCAGTAGCACATTGAATTAGAGGAGTTTTCTTAACAGAGGCTGTCCATCTAAGTTCAGTGCTTGGGTTTAAAACCTAGCAGCAGTGGGAAAAGCAATAGTCTTGAAGCTCCTGTGTCTTTAGCTAATGCCTGAGCAAAGCTTCTCAGTGACTCTTAGGGAAATAAACCTAGAAAAAGAATTCTTCTATCTGATCACAGGGGGCAGGAAGAAAAAGAGAAAAGAAGGAAAGTGGGAATGAACTAAGGCAATGCAAGCCCATTTTCTTCCAATAATCTCCCAGGTAACAGCATCTACCTTGCTAGGGTCTGATTACCCGTTGCTGGCCTCAGACCATAGTATTATTGTTTTAACATTCCTACCTTCCTCTTTATCCCAGCATGAACTGGGTTAGAAGGGAGGCTAGAGAAGCTGACCCTGCTTGGGGAAAGACAGTTTAGCACTCAATGATATTGAAGGCGGACTTGAAAACACAGTGATTAGAAAATAAAGCAGTGAGCCCTGGTAGTGTAAGCCTGTGTAATAATGTGCAGGGCCACACAAGGCTAGCCTATTGAGCAGGATTCATTTTCATATAATCTCCTCCCTCCAGCCAAAGTCTTTGACTTGGTGTTTTTGTTTTCCACTCCGTAATTCATGCATGCTGAACCTGACATCAGTGTAAAAGAACACTGAGGGTTATTTAAATGGGCATTTAAGAAAAATAACAACAGCAATAATAGGTTAATAGAAAGATCATGAATGATGTGTAGAGCTTATTGCCAAATGAATGATGTTGAAAGCCCATTCCTAGGACACATAGGTTTCTATGCTTCATCTCTAGTTTGCCTAATAGTGATTGTAGGCACAGTCACATAATAATAAATTGTATTGTAGCTCCAAATTGTTTAGTTATAAGGTAATTGTTCTATCCTGGTTCCAGGCTGGAGGTCTTACTCATTTTTCTCTGTAGGTGATGGAGAAATGGTACAGCCATTCATAGTCACACTGTATTGGGCACTGTGTTGAATGCCCTATATGTGTTAAATACATTTAAACAGGCCACAGACTCATGAAATAAGAACTATTATTCCCTACATTATAAGAAAATCAAGAAAAAAATCCCGAACACCAGATACTAACTGATTAAGCAGAGATTTCAAATTAGCTCTGTCTCACTTCTCAACTACATACGACCTCAAACCAGTGAGCTACGAGTTACCTGCGCAAGCCCCCAGGGAATTCAGAAACAGTATGTGTGTGGACGGAGTTTGAGGAATGCTGTATTTAGCCCTCTCATGGCACATTTTTAATTTTCAGGACTGGGGCTGAGAAACAAATCTGATAGCTAAACTTTTTGTAGTAAAATTAGAAATTCAAAGTACTATTTTTTACAATGCTGGGGAATAAACTCAGGCCTTTTCATGTTAGGTGTGTGGTCTATCACTGAGCTACAGCCCAGTCTCAAAGGAAATACTTTTGACCCAGTAATTCCTCCACCAAAAAAACTTGTACATATGACACACGCACACATATGTACATATGACCATACACACACACACACACACACACACACACACACACACACACACACACACACAAACAAACACACACAACTCCTTAGTATGTTTTACCCAAATGCTCAGTAGAAGAGGACTAGGTAAATAAGTTCTAGTATATCTATATGACAATGAGAATGAAGAACAGACAACCACCAGCAAGAAAGTAGTTAAGTCTCACAAGCCAGACATGAAGTAATATGTACCACATAGTCTTCTTTCCATAACATACAGAATAAGATAAACAGAGCTCACCAGTGATGTTAGAAGTCAGCATATAGTGGGAGGGTCATGGGATGGATGATAGCAAAGGTCAGTGACTTGATCTGGATGCCCTCTATAGCCAGGTTTTTAGAAGGGAAAACCAAAGAGCTGTTGTTAAGGCTATCTAATCCTTCCTATATCTGTCGATCTCTACAGGAATTCTGGTTAAATTAGTCTTCTTCACCCCCACAGTCTCCCAGGACGGAATCCTGGGAGCAACACTTTGAGGGCTAATAGAGGATGATTCCCATGAAGAAGACAAAATGATATTCCTTATGTAGGCAGGAGATTGGGAGTCCAAGGGCAACACCATTACTTCATTGATAATTCCATTGCTTCCCCATAAAATAATAAATTAGTCTTGGCTAAAGAAGTCATATATTTTGCAGACTGTATCCTCTTTGGAGCATATTTGTCCATTGCTCAGAAAAGCACTTTTATTATTAAAATCCAATCTTGCACATACTTCAAGCTGAGACATGTTAGAAATAGCTGTACTCAATCTGACTGCATAGCAAACCTCCCACACTACATAATTTGTTCTAATGCTTGTTTCTTCCAATCCTCAGCAATGTTTTCTATATGTCTTCTAAACATATTTTCTGACAAAAGAATGCATTTTAGTTTGACATCGGTTTTTTTTTTCCCTCCTACATGTTAGAGTTACTTGTTTTACTGTGGCAGGAAGAAGAGATTTTTTTTCTCTTTTAAACTACAGGAAACTGAAAAAATACTTCTAAATATTTATCATTACATATGACAGTATTTTTAAAGTGTTGGGTTGAGTATCCCATGACTTGAAACATAAAACTTAAAAGAATCATTTGTCGCCGGGCGGTGGTGGCGCACGCCTTTAATCCCAGCACTCGGGAGGCAGAGCCAGGCGGATCTCTGTGAGTTCGAGGCCAGCCTGGGCTACCAAGTGAGTTCCAGGAAAGGCACAAAGCTATACAGAGAAACCCTGTCTCGAAAAACCAAAAAAAAAAAAAAAAAAAAGAATCATTTGTCTTCATGTTCTGAATGCTTCATTTTAGAATACTGTGCTAATTACAATAGATTTATATTGCCTCCATTAGCTGATATTTTGAGGTATGATATATGCTCAAACTGGACCGTCTTGGCATTTCTGATAGTCTTCTGTATAATAATTTTCATTTTAGCTGTCTTCTTGTCAGATGAGATTAAGTCGTCATTGGTTGTGCCTGATCATGTGGCTGATGCAGCACTCACACAGGGAATAAAAGAGTCAGCTCTGTCATTCTGCTTCCCTTTCTTCTTCTCCCTCTTCCTTTTCTGTGGCCCTTTGGTTTTTGTTTGTTTGTTTGTTTGCTTCATTTTGTTTTGTTTTAAGGCAGGGTCTAATGTATCCCAAAGTGACCTCCAACTTGCTATATAGTCAACGATGACCTTGGACTTTGGATCCTCCTGCTTATACCTCTCCAGTCCTGAGATTATAGGCATGTGACACCAAGCCTGGTTTTGTGTGGTGCTGGGGATCAAATTCATGGCTTTGTATATGCAAGGCAAGTACTCTGCCAACTGAGCTACATCCCTAGTCCAAGGTCCGCCATCTTCTTGTTGTTTACCTATGCTGCTATTATTTTTGCTTGCCTATTTTGTTGTAAGAAATGTTTCTTGAAAGATTCATTATTATTTTTAATTATGTGTATGTGTGTTTGTGGAGGATATAGGCACATGAGTGTGGATGCCCTCAGAGGTCAGAGGCATGGGATCCTCCTGGAGTTGGAGATATAGGCAGCTGTGAGCTGCCTGGATGTGGGTACTGGGAAACAAATTCAGGTCCTCTGCAAGAGCAATATGGGCTCTTAACTACAGAGCGATCTCCAGCCCTTCTTATGGGCTCTTAAGTGGAGCCATCTCTTCAGCCCTTCATTGCAGGAAATATTTTAAGCCACTAGCTGCTCTTGTGAGTATCTATCTAGTTAAAATTAGGTAATACAATCCACAAAGGCATTGATCAAAGCCTAGGTGAACTATATATAAATCAGGCCACCCAAGTTGGACTCTCCCTTTAGGACACTGACTTGGTTAGGGTTTCTCTTGATGTGAAGAGACACTATGACCAGGGCAACTCTTATAAAGAAAAACATTTAATTGGGGTTGACTTACAGTTCATAGGTTTAGTCCATTCTCATCATAGTGGGAAGCAAGGCAGCATGTAGGTAGACATGGTGCTAGAGAAGGAGCTGAGAATTCTTACATCTTGGCCTGTAGGTAACAGGAAATGGGTGTTATACTGAGCAAAGCTTGAGCAAAGGAGACCTCAAAGACTGCCCCTGCAGTGACACCCTTCCTCCAACAAGGCCACACCTACTCCAACAAAGACACATTTCCTAAAAATGCTACTCCCTATTAGTTTATGAGGGGCATTTACATTCACACTACCACAGACACCATATATACTTCACCATGACAGGGATGGAGTGCCAGTGTAAATCCATATGTTAATGTAATGCTGCCTTTCTTGAATGATGAGATGAAAAGTAAATCAAAATATAAGCACAAGAGTCACTGTCCACTGCGTTGTGTTCTGCCTTTTACATAAGGAACCAATAGTCTATACATTTCAAATCTTGCCCTTGGGTGCCACTGTAACAGGGGAGATCTGCATTTGTAGACTGTGTGTTTTGTCCCTTAGAGAAATGCTTTTCAGCTGCTTTTTCTTTCTTTGGTTCTGGGGCTCTTCCTGGCATGGGGAGTGCTATGAAGGCAAACCTTCAAAACAAAACTTTCTTCATCTAGGAGCTGTTACTGAGCTTGCAGGGACTGCGACCACATCATGTAACATATCTTTTAAGGTAGCATGGTGCAGGGGACTTCTTCCAGAACTTGCCACCAAGAATGCTGGGATTTTTCTCAATAGCTTTTTTTTTTTCCTTCCTTAAACATAAGAACAATGATACTACCTGGTACCTTTCTTCTCCTTGTTACTGGGACTGCTCAGAGTTAAAGTCGTCTTTGCAGTCCACCTCTCTAAAATGCTGATGACTGCAGCATGCCCTCCTGCACGCTCACACGCTTCCTTTCCTCTCGATCTTATCTTCTGATGTTTAGAGCTAGCGCCCGCACACCAGCACGTGCCACGTAAGCATTCTATCACCGAGCTTCCCTTCCGGCCCTTACCCAGGGTCTCTTAAAAAACTCATCCATATTTCCTTATTTCCCCAAATTAAGCAAGTTTTAAACTCCCAAGTTTGACTCTTTTTAAGCCACTTGAAGATTTGGGGTACAATATAAGAGTACAATATGTGACTGATGCTCATCATAAGCTCCTTAAAGCTCCACTACCTAAGAAAACATAACTTGGAGTAAGGAATTTCTTATCTCCAGGTAAAGATTCTTTTCTTAGTACCAGTGCCTATTAATGCCATGGATCTGAGATCTGTTAACTGTAAGCTGCCCTTCCATTTCAGAGGGTGTCACGTGTGAAACAACAGCCCACACTGATTATAGGGCGAGATTTGTTGGGAGACACTTCCCAATCTTGAACCCATTAAAATATGAGGGAAGGAAACAGACATTTTACAATCAGTGAAATGTGATTTCAGGTTTAGTTCTAGGATTCTTCATGCTATTGAAAGTCACTGGTGTGTGTTCTGAAGGTAGCCACATGGGAGGGCCTTGCAGTTTATAGGTGGCCATTGTTTTTAGAAAGCCCACACACCAGGGCATACATAATACAGTGTCTCACCCCTGATCTCCAGAAGGCAGTGATTACTAGTCTGACTTAGATGCAGGTGCATAGACACTCACTTGGTTTTGTTTTGTTTTTTAATTTGTGTTTTTGTTTTGTTTCTGAGACGAGGTCTTACTCTGTATCCTTGGCTGTCCTGGGACTCTCTATGTAACCCAGGATAGTCTCAAACTCACAGATAAACACCTGCTTCTGCCTCTCCAGCTGGGATTAAAGTCATGCACCATCACATACAACTGGTCTAATTTTTATGTTTTTAAAAACTAAACTATCAAACCCATCTACATTACCCATTGCCTCTTCTCCAATGCCTCCCATATCTCCTTCAATATGTTTCCCTCTTAACTCCATGTGCTTTATTATTTTTGAGCCCATGGAGTCCACTTAGTACTTCCTGTATGGAGATGGGTGTGGGACCATTTATTGGAGCAAGAATAGGCTCTCGGGTGCTGCATCCCTGAAGAAAACTGATTCCTCTTCTCCCAGCAGCCATTAACTGCCAATAGCTCCTCGGGTAGTGGTGGTACTTTGGGACTCCCTCCCTAATCCAGTTCGCTCTTGGACTTTATCTGGCTTGATTTTGTACAGCTCTGTGCATGAATGCACAGTCACTGCATGTCTGTAACTCCAGCAGCCCTCACACGTCCAGATGACTGCAGTGAAGTAGTTGTGTGGAGCTTTTTTCCTTAATGGAGTTCTTACAAGGCAAATCTAAATAAAGTAGCAAATGCATTTTTAAAAGATATTTCAGGTAACTTTTTAACTGTGCTGTATTGTTTTGCTTTTAAACAGCTTCAACCTACTTATTCCCAACAATAGAAAAGTGGGCAAGGACAGGTTATTCTCAGAAGAAAATACAAATGGCTAATAAACATTTGAAAAATGTTCAATCTTTCTTCTAATCAAAATAATGCAAATTGAAACAGCATGATGCCATTTTTGGTCTATAAAATTGACAAAGATAATACTTAATGCCAGTGAGATTGCATTTTTCCTACATTGTAATGTGAGTGTAAATGATTCAGCTTTTGTAGAAGGTAATTTACCAATATATGTTAAAACATTCTTCAAATGTTTATCTTTAAAATGTTTACACCCCTGATCTAAGTAATTCGGCTCCTAGGCATCTATGCAGAGAAAATAATCAGAGGTTCACAATTATGTTTAGAATGTTACTTTAATTATGAAAACATTTAAAAAATTAACCCTCAACAATAGGGAACTATTTATGACTTTTTTAAAGATTTATTTTATTTTTAATTATGTGTATATGTGCATGTCTGTGCATGGGTATGTGCGTGTGTATGCATAAGTGTCCATAGAATCCAGAAGAGGGTATCCAGTTCCCTGCAGCTGGAGCTACAGGCTGTTGTGAATTGCCTGATGTGGGTGCTAGGAACTGAACTTGGGTCTTCTGCCAAGAGCAGTATGAACTTTTAAACACTGAGCCATCTCTCTGGCTCTATTTATGATTTTCCTATTTAGTGTAATATTTTATTGCCTTCCAAATTAGTGGAGGTTGGAAACTATTTAAATGATATGATAAAATACTCATGATGTGTTGGATGAAAACAGGACTTATGCAGTGAAATTCTAAAGGTGTTACTATGTATACATGGCATATCAGAAAGGCTGAAACTAAACCTCAAAAGTATTAGCAACAGTTGACTCTGGAAAACAATCATTGGAGACTTGTTTTCTTCTCTTAACTTTCCCTAGTTTCCTAAAATATACTATGATGATAAGAGACATTTATGACATACTGTTAATATGTGCACTTCCTTCCTGAGTTTAATGTCTATTTATGTCTTTATTAGTAATCACTTTTTCCAACTACCACCCAACAAGTATTTATTAAGGACCTACTCTATGTCAGGTACTGCATTGGGGAGTAGAGCTATAGCAACAAAGATGGCAGACCAAGTCCTTGCTTTCTTGGAGTTTCTGTAATGGTGGCAAAAGACTGGCTACAAATTTAGTGTGTCCTCATTTGCCAATTTGGACCCCTCTTCTACCTGCATTCATGCTTTGAAATGCTACAATGTGAGTTTATTCCAATTGCCTTAAGTATCACTTATATTCAGTCATCTTCCTATTGCCAGCTTAGTCTTCTCTCCCAAACTTCAGACTTGTACATACAAGCCTGACATCCCTACTTGGAGATCTAACAGGAACATCAAAGTGAGGGAGAACAGAACCCCAAATCGCTGCATCCTTCCTACCACAGATTTCCTCTTCTAGTACCTTTCCTATCCAGAGAATGGTAACCCAAGTGGTCCAGCTCTTCTGCCCAGTTATTTTGGAATTATCCTAGCTCCTCATTCTTTCATACATCATATTCAATTTATTCCAAATTTCATTTATCCAAAATCTATGTAAAATTTGATTTCTTATTACCTCTGCTGCAGTGGTTTTGTTTCTACCTCAGATCCCTTAACAGTTTATTTTCAGCATATCTGCTAAGGCTCTGGTAAAGCACAGTCAAAGCCAGATGTGGTGCTGCATGCCTGTAATCCCAGCATAGGAAAAGCTAAGGAAAGACAATCAAGAGTTAAGGCCTCCACCAGAGAAATAGTGAGTTCAAGGCCAGCCTGAGGTACATAAGATCTTGTCTCAAAAAGAGAACAAAAACCAGAGGCTAGACAGACGGCTCACTGGGCAAGAGTGCTTGCTGCACAAGCATGAGAACTTGAGTTTGGATTCCAGCATCCCTGTTTGAAAACAAAAAACAAAAAAACAGATGTAGTCACATGCATGTATATAACCCAGTGCCGTAGTGGGGAGAAATAGGAAGATTACTAGGACTTACTAGCTGCCAGCTTAGATTCCGTTTCAGTGAGAAACTCTGTCTGAAAGAAAAAAGGCAGAGAGCACTAGAGGACACTAGACATCCTCCTCTGGCCTCTGGATACACACACACAGGGATGGACGCACACCCACACCTACACACATACACTCACACACATAGATACCCACACCCCCACACTCCCCCCCCCATACCACATATTTAAACAAAAAGATCAGATCACACTTCTTTCCTGCTGGGAACTGAACCTGAGCTCTTGCCCATCCTAGGCAAATGCTACCATTGAGGTACACCCCAAGCCTCTTCTTACTTCTGTTTGGAGACAAGGTCCCACTAAATGGCCCAGGCTAGCATTGAACTGACTCTGTAGCCCAGGCAGGTCTTGAACTTCAGCCTCCTGAGTCGCTGAGGTTACAGACTTGCCATTTTTCTTTCTGTCTCATTTACTCTTGAGCTCTCTATTGCCTTTCCTCACCTTATTTTTTACGTAGCATGTGATCAGCACTTAACACACTACATATTTTACATTCGTTTTGTTGTTTATCATTACTGTTTAGTGTTATGCAGACAGAACTTATTTTATCTGTTATGGCCTCTAATGTGACCTCAGAATCTACAACAGTACCTAACACACACTAAGTAAGTACTATTCAAGTGGTATAAAATGTTGGACAAATGAATAATGGGTAGATATTATGACACTGATTTAAATCCTTCAAAAGCACAAATGAATTCTAAAACTTCCCTATACATAGGAATTATATCAGCTAGTTTATAGATAATAGGTGAATAGCTCTTCTTTCCTATAAGACCTGCCCTCCAGATTCAGGACAACTGATCCTTGATTAAATTTTCTGCAACTCTGAAATCACAGAAGAGGAAATACTTTAAATTTATTTTTACATTTTGCAAATTACATGAGTATGTTCTCATCATAAGAACAAAGCAAAATAACGGTATATATCTACTCTCTAAAGAGGTAATTAAGTGTCTGATGTTTATTTTTCTAGGCTAAGTAGTACTTTCTATGATGACAAGAATATTCTCTATCTACACTGTCTAGTATCTCTATTGGCCATATATGGTTACTGAGCACTTCAAATGTGGCTAGCATGACTGAAACATGACAGAGATTCTGTTTTAAATTTTGTTTCATTTTAAGTATCATGTTAGTATAAATAGCTACATGTGAACAATGGGTATCATGCCAGCATAATTTTTATATATTTCTATATTACTCTTCCCCCTCCTTTTTTATCATAAATGATATTACACAGTACTAATATGCATTCATACTGTTTAGGGATTTCCATTTTACATTCAGTAAAATATCTTAGAAATGATTCCTTGTTGATATATATATATATATCTGTCCCACTCTTTGTAATGATGCCTATTACTTCTTAATATGTCCACACAATACTTAACAGAATGAGAAAATGGATACTTCTTGGTGTTGAGCCATATTCTGGGCCTTGTTGTCCTCCACTCCATGGAATTCTGCTGGTAAGGCCTTCATATCAGCTGCCTGATGTGGGATTCTACATAATCCATGAGCCAGTTCCAGAACCTAGTGGCTTGTATATGTCAGACCTCTAGTCAACTGTTAGATGGTCTGCTTTTCTTTCTTTTCTCTCTTCAAAAAGACCAAACTGTTGTGATCCTAAATTAAATCTGGATTTGAAATTATGTTCAGACATGAGAAAATAGAAGTTTTTATGATGTCTTTTTAAAATTCTCAATCTGATCAGTCCAGTTGTCGGTCGGCGATGGACAGTGCATAAGTACAGCTACTGTATGTCATGTTTTACACTCGAGTAATAACTGTATCATACAATTTATAGAGTACCTGATAGCTCTCTCTGTGTGCACGTGCATGCATGTGTTTATGTGTGTGTATGTGTTTGTGCGTGTGCATGTGTGAGAGGATGCATGTGTATGTGTGTGTGCACGCACGTGTGCACACAAGTGCATATACACTATACACGTACATGTACGTGCACTTGTAGAAGTCTTACTATGTAACCCTAGCTACCCTTGAACTCCTATTTGACCTAATCTGGCTGGGAACTCATAAGCCTCCTGCCTCAGTCTCTTGAGCCTCTCTTCTATACCTGGCTATCTAACAGCTTTTGTTTTAGGTAAATATTTGACAAGTCTCAGTCAAAGAGGTTCTACAAAAGCAACGTCCAATATGTAATGTCCTTCCCTTTACAAAGCCTTTGGGAGTGTGGCTTTTTTTATGGCACTGTGGTCCACCGTGACAAATAGGAGGCATTTTCACAAGTAATGGTTGGGATTCTGAAATATTAAATTAAGTAGGAAGAACTCTGTGGCCTAGCACCAAATCTATGGTCTTGCAAGGCCCTTGTCCATGTGAGGTTCAGGGCACTGGGCCAGGGCTTCTTAACCCTTAAAACCCTCCCTTTTACTTGGAACATAATCTCCTGTGCTTCTCCAATTTTCAGTTTTGCCCGTGGTTCTCCAGGGAGGCATGGTCTATTGTTCAGATGACCCCCACTATTCTAGCCACTTAATTTCTATGATTTGTATGTTGAAAAGAATGGGACTTTGGTTACAAATATGAAATGACTGGAAATTGTGTATGCCTTTTGAACTACTGTCTTCTGTTGTTCTAAAAGTGCCACTCGTCACTTTGGGAGATTGCTGCCCCAGAGTCACTCTCTTTCCTGCCTTTCTTATTTGTTCCTTTTTTAAATTCTTATTTGTTCCTTTTTTTAACCTACCTTCCAGACATCTAGCATCACTTAACTGTGTAGCTTGTGCTAATAAACACTAGAAAATGTCATCTGGGTCCCTTAGAGTTGGTCCAAGCTGAGGCTTGCAATGACTACATGTGAGACATCTGACATGCTTCTCTAAGTTGGGGTAAAAATAATGGCCACATGCTTTTACTTCTTCAGTTAATTGTTTGCGTTTGCCCTTCATGGTTATAAGGAGTTTCAGTATCTTCTTTCTGAGGTCTCCTCATCCTGTCTAAGAATATTGAGCTTTTCCTTGGTTCAG